>NC_079493.1:17792727-18021210 GCF_030052815.1 Hevea brasiliensis | reverse complement strand
ACTTGATATGAATTTGCTTTTGTATAACCTTGAGGAGGAAGCATATACAATTCTTCATCAATTTAGCCATGCAAGTATGCATTAGTAATATCCAATTGGTGGATAGGCTAGTGTCTTGCAATAGCAATTGCTAAAAACAACCTAACTGTCACCAACTTAGCCACTGGAGAAAAAGAGTCAATCTATCCATTCCAGCTGATTAAAACCTTTGGCCACTAACCTAGCTTTATATTTACCCACTGACCCATTTTGATGCAATAGGCTTTTTATGTGTGGGGTAAGGTATAACATCCTAGGTTTGATTTGTCTCCAAGGCCTCCAACTCTTTCTATATTGCTTGAACCCAAAGAGGATCCAGTTTTCCTTGGTCATATGTGGCAGGCTCATGGACCATTGATAGAGTGGTAATAATATTCACATGTGCATGGGAAAGAGAAAAGTCAAGAGGTTTAAGTAAAGAAGGGTTACTTGATGTAAGATCTAAACTAGAAGAATTAGTGCTCAATTTTGAATGACATTGACTGAAATGGCATTAACCACAAAATCCTGAAGCCAGAATGATGTGGAATGAATTCTGTTGCTTTTGCTTATTCAAGCTATAGGGGCATATGGGGGAAGACTTGTGGAAGATGATGGTAATGATATTATGAACAGAAATGCCATTAGACAATTATTATGAGACACAATAGGTAACTATTTAGAAGACTCAATAGAAGGTATGATAGATAATGGAGTGTCAGAAAAATTACCAGACTCATGAAAAATGGACATCTCTAGAAATGCAAACGGTATGAGAAGTTAGATCAAAGAGTTTAAAAGCTTTATAACCAGTGGCATGTCCAATGAAAATGCATTTGGTTGCTCTAGGAGCAAATTTGGTTTTATGAGGTTTAACATTTGTGACACCACTTACCCGTCTATAGTGTAGCCGAGCAAAGCATGCCACACAGTGTGCCGGAGCACCATATCTTATCTTATTCCAATTTACAGTTCTTAATTTATTGATTAAAAGGCTTTTGAGTGAAATTCATAATATTTATGTCTTTTATTGAAATTTCGATTAATTCAAATTTCCGCAAATTTTACAGAAAATCTGGTAGAGTACTGGCTATAAATTAGAAAAACAGTTCTTCGGAACCTGTTAAAAACACTCCCAATATGTTCATCATATTCTCAACTCCAATACCCATCAACAAAGTCTCAACAATTCTCAATATTTCCAAAACTCAATTTCACGCATATCATAAATAAACTCAATTTTATGGAGAAATACTCAAATTTTATTAATTAACAAAATTTATAGATAATTATAGTGACATATAATTACATGAGTTTATAATGTACAAAACAAAAACTAATATTTATTACAAAATGCAAAATACAAAAGAAGCCTAAGGGTCCTACCAAAGATGTACTGTAATGGATGTAACGGTCGGGCTGCAACCACTAGAGGAATTGTCCGCTTTGGCTATAAGCCTCACGGTTTTGTCTCATGGGTGGAATGAGAAACTTCCCCGGAGGTTACCCATCCTATGATCTCGGTTAAGCGAGCACGCTTAACCCTGGAGTTCTTCCAATTCTCCAGGCCATTCTACGAAAAGGCTTCTCTAGTGATTAGTTCTCCCATTTTATATATCATTACTTTTTGAACTCAAGACCATCTCCGTGTTTTGCCGATGTGGGATTTGCCTAAGAAAATAGGAAAAAAAATTTTTAGCTACGAAAAGTTTTTGTCTGTAATTACCAACGAAATACTTTTCATAGGTAATATTAAGGAGAAAATAGAGAAGAAAAAATATAATTTAGTAAAAAAATTTTAGCTACGAATTGTTTTCGTCGGTAATTACCAACGAAACAATTTTCGTAGGTAATATTAAGGAGAAAATAGAAAATAAAATTAAAAAAAGTTTTCATAGGTAATATTTTAAAGAAAATAGAGAAAAAAATTCTAAGAAACTAAAAAAATTTTACCTACGAAAAGTATTTCATCGGTAATTACCAACGAAATACTTTTCGTCGGTAATATTAAGAAGAAAATAGAAAAAAAATTAAAAATCTCAAAAAATGTTAGCTACAAAAAGTTTTCGTCGGTAATTACCAACGAAATACTTTTCGTAGGTAATATTAAGGAGAAAATAGAGAAGAAAAATTATAATGTAGTAAAAAATTTCATCTATGAATTGTTTTCGTCGGTAATTACCAACGAAATGCTTTTTGTAGGTAATATTAAGGAGAAAATAGAAAATAAAATTTTAAAAAAATACCTGAGAAAAATTTTTCATCGGCAATTACCAACAAAATATATTTAGTCGATAATTCGTCGGTAAATCACAATAAATGTGAAATTTCCACATCGTTTGGGAATAGATTGGAGGGTAGTGAGTTTGTCTATAAAAGGAAAATCACTCTCCAATATAGAGCAATTATAGCATAGTCACATATGTAGGGCCTACTAGTAATTTTTTTAAGTCAATTAAATCTTAAAAAATTATAAATTAATTTTGCCTTTAAATTAAAATAATTAATATTTAATTTAAAAATTAAAAAAATTAAAAAAATTAAAATTAAAAAAAATTAAAAAATTAATTTGAAAATTTAAAATTAAATTAAATTAAATTTTAAATTAATTTAAATTTAAAAGTTAATTTAAATTAAAAAAAAATTAAAAATTAAATTAAAAAGTAAAGACTAAATTAAAAAATATTAAATAAAAATTAGCTATGAAAATTTATTTTCATTGGTAATTACCAATGAAAATTTTTTTCAGTAAATAGTCAGTAATTTATAAGAGTAAAATCTCCTACGAAATTACCTACAAAAAATTTAAATTTACCCACTAGTATTTGTGGACGAAAAAATTTCATCAGTAATTTGACGGTAATCACTGGTTACCAATGAAATTTCAGTATATTTGGTCAATAATTTTCGTAGCTATTTTTTTAATTTCTTATAGAGCTAATCTATGTTTTTATGTTAGATTCTTAATATATTTTTATGTATGATTTTAATTAAAATTAATAAATAATTTATAACATTTAAAAATATAAAATTAATATTTTATTAATAAAAATTTAGAAAATTATTATTTTATTTTATTTTTATAAAAAATAGTTTATTTGGGCATAATAAAAAAGGTGTGAATTAATTAGAGCAAAAAATAATTTGACTTATTTGAATATTTTCAAAAGTACATGGACAAAGTTGTCTTCTTATAGCTATTTCCTTGAAACTATACCCATCTTCAATCTCTCATTTCTACATATGAAAAATCAAGGATGGGTTTTTGAAAATTCCTAATTTTGGTTGAATTAAATCTGGATAACAACTCAGCAAATCAAGCAATAAATTCAATAAATCCAACAAATCAAGAATAGAAACTTAAAAAATTTAAACTCAACTTAGTAAAGTAATATATTCAAATTCAACAAAAACTTAGATACTCATAAAACATAAACTCAAAGACTCAATTAACTCATTTTTGAATGTGGTTTTATGGACATAGAGATCGGGCAAAAGTGCCTCGAACTCAGTTAAGGCTTTTCATATAGGGACATGAGAGGTTTACAGGCCAGTAATGATGAAGAGGAAATGGAGAATTATAGGCTAGAATTGAGGAAGAAGAAGAATTAATGTGGGTCTTGATTTGGATTTTTTAGTTTGTTGGGTTAGATTCTTAAATTTTTATTTATGAATTTAAAATAATAAATAATTTTAATATTTAAAATTTAAAAATTAATATTTTCTTAATACAAATTTTTAAAAATAATTATTTAAATTTTTATGTAAAAAAATAGACTTATTTAGCCTTAATTATTAGAGTCAAAAGATAATTTTAGACTTATTTGAACATTTTCAAAAGTACAGGGACAAATTTGAACTTTGCTCCGATAAATCGGCAGCTGATGGGTGCATTACGCAGTCCCACTTGAAACTATAAACTGCAGCAGAGCGGAGCAGTTTTTTTTTTTTTTTTTTTTTTCCCTCCTCTGTAACCAAAATTTTTTTGCGCTTTATTCTCTTCCTACCTAACCCTTCTCTCTCTGTCTCTCTCTCTGAGGTTTTAGCTTCTGGGTTTGCTTCACCCTGTAAGTTCACTGAGCTCCATTGTCATTTTTTCTTCTTTTTTCTTGTTTCCGAACTTGATAAACTAGTAATGCAACTACTTTGATATTTTTATGAATGTGCTAGTGAAGTTTCTTGCTTGTGATTGATTTTTCATTGCAAGAGCTTGATGTCTCCTTGCTCTGTTTCATTCTTACTGACTCTGGTTAATTTTCCAGATTTCAAGTCAACAGATCGATCTAGGTACTAAAATGGGGAAACTTTCAATACCCATTTTGGGATTTCTACTATTGTTCTTCGCAGCTGCCGCCGGAGACACAAAAAAATATCTGAAATACAAAGATCCGAAACAGCCATTGGGTGTTAGGATCAAAGACTTAATGAGTAGAATGACTCTACAAGAAAAGATTGGCCAAATGGTGCAAGTTGAACGCAGTGTTGCAACCCCAGATGTCATGAAGAAGTATTTTATAGGTAATAATAATTCTTACCGTAATTCCATGTCATTATCTTGCTTCTTGGATCAGTTTGTGACTTTGTTCCCATATAGATATTTGGAAAGATATGGTATAATTTTGATATGGTAACTATTTTCTGTGAATGATGAGTAGTATTGTAAATGGGATGAGTAATGTGCTGTGTATAGGGAGTGTGCTCAGTGGTGGAGGCAGTGTCCCAGCACCAAAGGCTTCAGCTGAGACTTGGGTCAAAACTGTGAATGATATCCAAAAGGGGGCTTTATCGACTAGGCTTGGAATCCCCATGATTTATGGGATTGATGCGGTTCATGGCCACAACAATGTCTACAAGGCCACCATATTTCCTCACAATGTTGGGCTTGGAGTGACCAGGCATGTATATGCGTCATGGAGAATTGTTTCTATTAATTCTCTATTTGATTTTGTGAATTTGTGCTAGTTCTTTTGTGAAGTAATGTCAATTTGATCTGGTAATCTGCAGTGACCATTTAACTAGAAGTGTAGAACACTGTTGCTATTTGATGAATGGATTTTGAGGATTTGCTACTTTGTGTTCATTTTTACTGAAAATGTGTCAATAGGTTAAATTGCTAAAAGTAAAAAATGTGTATGAAACTTCATTCATTTGGTAAATATCAGAAGGTGAAAGTGGTAATGACCATGAATTGGAGTGAAAAAATGAGTGTTTGATTGCTTTCATGTTTTTGTAACAGTGTTTTTTTCCCTCTCTCTTTCTCTTCTTTGTACCAGGGATCCTCAACTTATCAAAAGGATTGGAGAAGCAACTGCTCTTGAAGTGAGAGCTACAGGAATCCCTTACGTCTTTGCTCCATGTATTGCTGTAAGTATGGCAACATATCAATTTTCATATTTCTACAGTCTCAACGAAGCTTTCTAATATCTTCTTTGTCATCTT
Source organism: Hevea brasiliensis (assembly GCF_030052815.1). Lineage (NCBI taxonomy): Eukaryota > Viridiplantae > Streptophyta > Magnoliopsida > Malpighiales > Euphorbiaceae > Hevea > Hevea brasiliensis. Next base: position 18,015,753 of record NC_079493.1, on the reverse strand, counting down.
CTTATGTTTTGACAGGTCTGTAGAGATCCAAGATGGGGTCGGTGTTATGAAAGCTACAGTGAAGATAGTAGAATTGTTCAAGCCTTGACCGAGATTATACCTGGTTTACAAGGAGACCTCCCTGCCAACTCTAAAAAGGGTGTTCCCTTTGTTGCTCCTGGAAAGTAAGTACCTTGCCAATGAATAGCTGTCTCTACCTGTCTTTGGATTTGACTTGGTAACTTATGAGTACAGATTATTCATAGGCATATTCTTTAGTTCTAATTAAAACAAAAACACTCACGACAGCTTGTGTTTTAAATTGATTGTCCTGGATTTGAAAACTTAGTGTTTTTATTTCTTCTTTTAATCGTTTCCTCTTTTTACTTTCTTGCTGTGTTCCGGTTGTTTCTTTTTTTTTTTTTTCCCTTCATTTTTCAATCATGCTCTTCCCTCCGTTGCCACATGCCCACATGTTTAAATTTCATATAAGCAGTAAGTAGATCTCTTTCTACATACTATTATTTGCACTTTGAGATTACATAAAAGAGCACCCATTGTCTAATTTACATCAGTTAATGAGCTCAAAGCACTTTTGATATGTCATCAATTGTTTTACATAATGCGAAGATAGCTTCCTTATCTTGGACTTTGTAGATGGTCCCACTCCTGTGTGGGCTGGACCATTTTGCTCTGTGTAAAATAAAAAAAAAAAAAAAAAAGGCCTGAGTTCCTGTCTGGCCTTCCTCTGTTCAAGCTTCATCCATTATAGAGGCCACTTAGTCTATCTTATCTGCAGTTGGGAAAGCGTCAACATCCAATAGATGTGTGATGGATCACTTTCTGTTTTCATGCTATGTATCTACATAACATCTTTGGCAGTCTTAGGTGGTTCAAGTCTCAGCCAAGCCATGTGGATGACATTAGTGGTGGGCCATCAAGTCCTCTAAGTAAATAGCAAATAGAACACAGCATTAGTCCTCATATCAATCCAAGCTTCACATGTCTGACTTAATGTGCTTTCTCACTGATGTCGGTCTAAAATATCAAACAATCGTCTCATTTAACATGGTGGTCCAATAACAGTTATTACTTGCAAATGTTGTTTGCTCTGCCTTTTCATAGCTCGAAACATCATTCCAGAGGAAAAAAAGAAAAGTAATAGCCGTAAATCATGCAGAAATGAGTGGTCATTAGGCCCCACGCACTATATCTATTCATTTGATAACATTAATAAAATTAATCAAACTGCTAATCATCATGTGACATTGCAGTTTCATCTGATTTATAAGGAATCATTTTGGTCAGATGAATTGACCATTTGGATCTCAGTATCAACAGTGAAAAATTGTTTGCATTGATTGGATAATTTTAACCTGCTGATACTAAACATGATGGAAATGCTGTATGGTTGGTCCCAATTGCAATCACTTTTACGTAAAACTCCTATCAGATGAGTCTGGAAAGGTATCTGGTAGTGTATCATTATGTATAATTCTCAATTTCTGATTCAGTTTATGAGTGGCTGCTGTAAGTTCTACTAGCGGAAAAAAGTATTTCTTGTCAGATATCAAAATTTCTTTTGAAATTCAATAGAAAATTTGACTGCATTAGTTTACATTACGGCTTACCAAACATAGTCATGGACAATGGGGAAAATCTTTCTGATCAACATTTTGAATTTGCCTATAATTTAATGAACTTCATGAAGCGACAGTGTAATATTTGGAACTTCTGATCAACATTTTCCCATAATTATATACTGGGAACTTTTGATTTGTAATTTCCCTTGATCAATTGACTATTTTATCAGAACCAAGGTGGCAGCTTGTGCTAAGCACTATGTGGGAGATGGTGGCACAACCAGAGGCATTAATGAAAACAACACTGTGATAAGTTTGAATGGATTGCTCAATATCCATATGCCAGCATACTTCAATGCCATCACCAAGGGAGTTGCAACAGTCATGGTCTCCTATTCAAGCTGGAATGGAAAAAAGATGCATGCTAATCGTGATCTTGTCACTGGATTCCTCAAGAACAAGATGAAGTTCAGGGTAAATATGTTTATTTAAGTAAATTCTGTTTCTTTTCACTGTCTGACTGAAATATAGGGAGTTTTTTTTTTTTTTTTTTCCAAAAGGTTGTCTTTCAAACAAAAAATACCAGAAGGGGTTTACATGAAAGGGGTGAAATTAGCTAAGCTGGAGGAGAGAAGGGGGAACATGCTGTTTCTACTAGCGTTCAACACGTAAAAATAGAAAAAAAAAAAAAAAGGACAATAGTTGAATAGTGAAAAAAATGAAAAAAGAGCAGAATATGAGTAGCGTCTAGCTCCCAACTGCAGACATACCAAAAATCTCTAAACGGTGAATGTTACTATGATTAACGTCCAGCAATTAAAACTCAATTTAAATTGTTAAGGACGCGACCATAATGGAAGCCTAGGACGGTCTAGTGGTTAGTTAATTCTTACTCTGTCTCTTAACTTGAAGTTTCTTTTTTAAGATATGAAACAATGAGAGCAACAGATTGCGAGGAAGTGAGGTAAGGCAAGAGAAGCCATTTAGTGGTGGTTGTTGCCAGAGTTGGTATCTCTCAGTGGAGGTTATGTCCATGGCAATTAAATGAACAGAGATGGGATGGTGTCGTTCAGTGTGAGTGAAGGGACGGATATGTAAATATCAAAAAATCATTTTTCTTAATTATATTATAATATTAAAAAAATTTTCAATCTAATTAAAAAAATAAATATTAGGATCGAGATTGCAAATTGACAATAAATAATTCTTTTATGAATTAATTAGATATAGAATAAATCCTGTAACAAAAAAAATAATAAATCCATTTATTAAAACATTAATTTTTAAATTTGTAATAGGATAGGCACAATCAATCAATTTTTAAATCAATCCATATATATATATAAAAGGAATTAAGAATTGGATTGTGCCTATCCTATTATGCACTTGCACGCACGATGCATATTTTATTAAAACATTAATTTTTAAATTTTAGCACATCACGTGGTCAATTAAAATAGTTAGTAAGTAGAGAGGAAAGGGAATGAAAATATGCACATATAAAAGATTCATTTTATAAATTTATAATAATTATTAAATCAACTATTTATATTAAAATTTATATAAAAATAATTAAATTATATATAATAAATATATAAATTTTATATGTAAATATTTAATTTAATAATTGTTAATAGTATACTCAACTCAACTAAACTTTTATCCTAAAAATTTTTTGGGGTCGGCTATATGGATTCTCTTTCTCTACTGTACTGTAAATGATTTTGGGTTAAATCCTCGAAAATGTGTACCTCAAAGTTAGTTTAGGTCTGCTCTTTTTTTACTTTCTATTCTTTAACTCAATGTGCTCTATTTGTCTAATTGGAGCCTTCGTATGTTTATCTTTCATATAACTAAATCACCTTAATCTGCCTTCTCTTAAGTTAGTCTCAATTGGCACCACTTCTATCTTTTTTTAATACTCTCATTATAGACTTTATCTAGTCTAATATGACTACTCATCCATTTTAACATTCTCATCTCTCCAACTCTCATTTTAGATACATACGGCTTCTTCATTGCCTAATATTCGCTACCATATAACATGGTCGGTCGTATGGATGTAGTAAAATTTTTCTTTCAACTTATTGAAAATCTTGCGATTATATAAAACTCCCGTAGCATATCTCCACTTCAATCATCCGGCTTAAGGATTAATTCAATAATTTTGTAAATCAATAATTCAATGAGTGAGCCATTAAATTACTGATCTGTCTCTCTACAGTAATATCCAAGAGGAGTGATAGCTATATCAAGATAGTTGTCGGATAGTTCTTCAGTACCAGTAAGGGGATGTCGCTGCAAGTGTAGAGATCGTGTTTTCAAGGCCTTAATTAGTTGCTTCTGCAGAGGACGATAACCGTTGGCACGCTACTATGTTGGAAAAAAATACATTAATAAAGAAGAAATAAAGGACATGCTATTCAAGCATTAATATAATATAATATAAAATAATGATCTCTGCAGATTTTCTTTAATTTCTTTTATTCTTTAAAAAAGAATATTTGCATGACATGATGGGAATAATTAAGCAAAAAATCAAATAAAATAAAAAAAATTATTTTAAACAAAATATTGAACTGATTGAAAATATATATTACCCTTCCTTAGGCTCTGTTTGGGTGGGGGTGAGGAAATAGTAAAAAAGGGTAAAGAGGGATAAGTAACTATTATACCCTTGTCTGGGAAGAGGTGAGTAAGTAAAGGATAAGGGTAAGTAAGGGTAAGACTTACCCTCCCTTACCTCTCAAATCCCAATTTTTCTTATACCCCAAATTGGGGTGTAAGCAGGGGGAGGTGAGAGTTGAAAATTAATTTATTTTTTTATTTTTCTATTATATCCTTAATTTTTTATTAAAAATCCAATTATACCCATTAAAAATAAACTTAGCGTACCATTACAAATAAATGTTTTCTCTCTCAAGTGGCATACATAGTTTCTCTACTTTCAATCATTTATTTTTAAATAGTTTACTGCAATTATTATACTTCAATTGTTATTTTTTTATTTGTTCTTTCAATAGTTTGCTTCAATTATTATGCTTCAATTATCTTTTTTTTTTTTCTAAATAATCTATTTTTTATTCAATCTTTATTAGATTTACGCATTATTGTTTTGATCTATTAATTTTATAATTTATTTATAGTGGACCATTATTATATACAAATTTAAGATTTATCATAATGAGTTTACCATTTAATAAATTAGCTAATAAAAAAGGTTATTTTTGTACTTCTAATAATTATTTATCCTTTTTTCACCTCTTTCCAAACATAAAGAATATACATTACATTGTCTTACTTTTCCATTAATTCACCTCTTTCCAAACAAAAGATTTTTTTTATTGTAACCCTCTTCACCCTTCCTCTTCCTTATCCTCCCTTATCCTTCCATTAATTACCCTTCCCTCACCCCGTCCAAACAGAGCCTTAACGGGGTCACTTACTCTCATTCTGCTGCTCCCATTATTTTATATCTTTAAAAAGAAACTTCCAGCTGAGAGACGGAGCAAGAATTAACCAACCACGGGCCTGTCCTAGGCTTCCAATCAGAGGCTCCCATTATGGTCGCCTCCTTAACAATTTAAATTTGAGTTTTAATCGCTAGGCGTTAATCGTTGCAGTGTCCAGCGTTTAGAGAATTTCAGTACATCTGCCGTCGGGAGCCAGACGCTACTAATACACATGCCTTGCTCTCTTTTTTTTTTTTAATTTTTAATTTTTTGACTATTCAATTATTATTTTATTTATTTATTTACTTGTTTATTTTTACATGTTAGACTCTAGCATAAACAGCGTCTCATTCTTTTTGATAAATATTTTTCATGTAACCCCTTTTGGTAATTTTTGGTTTGAAAGACTACTTTTTGAAAAAAAGCCCGAAATATAGTGATATAGACCCTAACATAATTTGTTTCTGTGTGTATGTTTCAGGGCATTGTAATATCAGATTGGCAGGGGATTGACAGGATTACCTCTCCTCCTCATGCCAATTATTCATATTCTGTTGAAGCTGGAGTCAGTGCGGGAATTGACATGGTCAGTGACAGTTTTATATGATCTTTGACATTATTTGAAAATGTCGTGTTCAGCAGGCAATGATTTAGTAGATTAATTGAAGTATTGAAATGGAATTTAATTTTCTGCAAACTGACACATAAGAGTATCGTTTTTCAAATTTTATTTCTAATTTGTCATCCCTTGTTTTCAGGTCATGGTTCCTTATAATTTCACAGAATTCATAGATGACCTAACCTATCAGGTGAAGAACAAAATTATCCCCATGAGCAGGGTTAATGACGCGGTACAGAGAATCTTAAGGGTTAAATTTACCATGGGTCTTTTTGAGAACCCACTTGCTGATCTCAGTTTGACCAGCCAACTTGGTAGTCAGGTTTGCTGATCCAATCTTGTTGCTGTTAACGGCTTAAATGCCTTTTCATTTCTCTTTTTCGGATGTAAAATTTCTTTTTGTTAGTAAAATGATGTGCCTTGAACAGGAACATAGAGAATTAGCAAGAGAAGCTGTAAGGAAATCACTTGTGCTACTGAAGAATGGTGAATCTGCTGATGAACCGTTGCTGCCTCTTCCCAAAAAAGCACCAAAGATACTAGTTGCTGGAAGCCATGCGGACAACTTGGGCTATCAATGTGGAGGCTGGACAATTACATGGCAGGGTCTTGGTGGCAATGACCTCACATCTGGTATGTTTCTAAATTACCTTTAGGGGAATAGGAAACTTTCTGGAAAACTGATTTGGCTGCCAGTCAGAGGAACTTTCAACTTAGTCCACTACTATTCACATATTTGTTCTAAATAAACAAAATTAGTTGTACAGAAAATACCTAATTGCTTGAAGTTATGAAATATGAAAATAAGTTGTCCAAGGCCATTTAGTTATGTATGTTGATGTCATTTTACTAGAAGGATGGACTGCAGTGATTTGTAGCATGTGGAAATCAGGGTTATAGTTTACCAAGTTCATTGATGATTAGGCAGATTTCATCATTTTCAAATATGCTGATGTCATCTTTATCTCTTAAAGGCACGAGTAACTGATTTATGAAATTTGAGTCCTGGTATATACATCTAACATTTATTGAATACTGACAACAAATTGAAAGTTATCTCCTTTATGTTATTACAATGTTTTTAATGAGGTACCATCTTCATCTACAGGCACAACAATTGTCAATGCAATAAAAAACACAGTTGATCCTGCAACCCAAGTTGTATTCAATCAGAACCCAGATGTAAACTTCGTCAAGTCCAATAAATTCTCCTATGCCATTGTTGTAGTTGGTGAGACCCCATACGCAGAAACATTTGGTGACAGCCTAAATCTGACAATACCTGAACCTGGCCCAAGTACTATCACCAATGTGTGTACATCCGTCAAATGCGTTGTAGTTATCATATCTGGCCGCCCTGTTGTGATCCAGCCCTATCTTGCAAATATAGATGCTCTCGTAGCTGCTTGGCTTCCCGGAACTGAAGGCCAAGGTGTTGCTGATGTTCTTTTCGGTGACTATGAATTCACAGGCAAGCTTGCACGCACCTGGTTCAAGACAGTGGACCAGCTTCCAATGAATGTTGGCGATCAACACTACGACCCTCTGTTTCCCTTTGGGTTTGGTCTAACAACTAAGCGTACCAAGAACTAGAATTTATCAACTTCGAATGCTGTATTGTACTAGTTATTGATAGCTCTTTCATGGTTAAAACTTTTGAGGTTATTTTCCCTCTCCATGAAATGGGTCAAGCAGTCTACTAAGGATGGCATCGAGATGTATGATTTTAGATGACTTGAGTGATAATGACTGGAACACATTCTTATTATGCGTCCCTCCATTAAAAGGACAAAAAGAGTTATTGTGCAACTTTGAAGAGTAAGTCCAAAAAGAATGAACTAAAGAGATTGAAAAGTTGGTGTAAATCACAAAAAGGAAAAATTACTAAAGTATACCTGTGTTTTTATTATTTTCACTTTAGAATTTGCGGATAAAGTAAAACTTGAGATTTCACGTTAATAACTTGCTATCTTTTCTCACTTAGGAAGTGTTAGAAAAAAAAAAGTGTTAACGTGGAATAAAAAATAATTTATCAGAAATAAAAAAAATTATTTTTTAATAATTTGACAAAAATAAAAATTTGTAAAATGGGATTGCTCCATCTTCGAGCCCCAACTGGGATTGGTTTTCATCTTCGAGTTGCAACAAGCTAAACTATTAGTTCTTCATCTTCGAGCTACAAGTGGGATTGCTCCACACCTACCATTCCAAAGCAATTTATTTTTGGGAATTAAATTAATTTATCAAAATAGGTCCACTATCAAATGTGATCAGTGCCTTTATTTTTGGAAAATTACTGTTAAGTCCATGTGTTTTAACAAAATTAATTACTTGGTCCCTATATTTTGAAAAATATACTATTTAGTCCCTATATTTTACTTTCGTTAAACTATTTAGTCCCTCCGTCAAATTTTTCTTTATTTATATTATTCAAACTACTATTTAGTCCGTCTATTTTAAGAAAACTAATTAGTTAATCCTTATATTTCAAAAATACTACTATTTAGTCTATCTATTTTAGTGAAACTAATGAGTTGGTCAATGTATTTTTAAAAATATAGCATTTTGAAAAATATATTATTAGATAAAAATAAAAATTTTACTATGTGGAGACTAAATTTGAATTTATATCTTTTTTAAATTTTCAATTTCTTAGACATTATTTTTATATTTTCACTACTGGGAAATGATTTTCCTTTATTATTTACAAATTTAAGTAAACTGATTAATTTTTTTGTATAGACAATTTGTATTGTTTTTATTAACGGATGAAAACAAAGAGAAAATGAGGGGAAGAAGGGTGTCAGTGTAGAGGAGAAACAACATGAAGAGATAGAAATAAGAGAAGATATGAGAGAAATAAGAGAGATGATTAGAGTAGTTTAGGTATAAAAATAATTATATAACTAAATAGTTAATGGAGTCAAATTACATTGACTAACTAATGTGTTTTTTTAAAATATAGGGATTAACTAATTAGTTTCCCTAAAATAGAGAGACTAAATAATAGTTTGTCAGTGTTGACTAACGATTGACAAATCGCGTAGTTAATTTTATAAAAATATAGGGACTAAATAGTAATTTACCCTTTTTTTTTTACTACATCACCAGGAAAAATATGCTAACTTTTACAATTTTAATATTAATTAAAAACTAACCAAAGAATTGTTAGCTTTCAACAAAAATGATACATGGGGACTCGTGAGTCTGTTCTTTCAATAGTAACATTTATGAGACTCTCGAGATCAGCCTTTCCCACGGAAGTAAGATCCACAAGCATACCTAGGAGTGCAAAATACATGTGTAGTGACATCATGCAAACAAGAATTCCCAAGAAGGGTTGTAACGTTGGCTTGAAACTAAATAGGAACACATATAGAATCATAGTATAGTATATCAATATGTGAGAGTAATGGACTAACGTCAGCATAATGTTAGATGTCACCAATGGACTCCATTGTTTTTGATGAGAAAATCAGAGTGGAACAAAGTTTAAAAGCCACATACAATGATTTCAACTGTTTGTATACGTGAAACATTAATTGTTTTCATCAACTTCGCATTTTGTAGTCATTAGGTGAACTTTTAATATTTGTTTCTTATTGTCAATTGTCTATGAGCAGGATAAGAAGAAAATAACACCAGTTAAACAATCGGACATGAAAATAACCAGGAGGGATCGTGGGGAATTAGAGGATATCATGTTCAAGCTGTTTGAAAAAACAACTAGATTGGGCCTTGAAGCAACATGTACAAGAAACTGATAAATCTGCGGTGCAACTTCTTTATTTTTTCTTTCTCTTATTCTTAATATTTTATTTTTATTTTGAACTTGTGGGCCCATTAAAAATTTTCTATGCTTCTCATTGATTAAAGTGCCATGCATTTTGATTTTAGCTTGCCAGTAGACTTCACAAGACTGGTGTTAATCACGCCTTGTTAATTAAATAGTTGAAAAGTGCCTATCCTATTTGATTAGTTGATTTGGTGGCTTTTGGACCATCTTTTCTCCTTGTGCTCCTCTAGGATGGGCCACATTAGTCTTATGATTGTTCAATGCTAATAATGATAATTGGAATTTGAAAATGGGAAAAAGATGGTTACATTGGTCGTGTCTAGTATAGTATGTTGTTTGAGATATTCATGTTGCAAATTTTGGGTATGTTCTTTATGTGCAACAATTTTTGAAAGATATATCTGTGTATACAATAAGCGAGGAACAAATCAAGAAACTTATGAGTTTTAGCCAGAATATAAGAAATTTTGAGAGGGAAAAATTTGTTAATTGTGCGTTATATATTACATAACTTTCGATTTATTTTACACTATGTTAAGTCTTTTTTTCGTCCACCTTAGCAGCATTTGGCGGTGAAAAGACTGAAAGTTGCCTTTTTCTAACGATGCAAAATCTTAGGATACAACCTTGTCACAGAATGAACCACAAACTCTAAAGTAAAAAACAGGTGAAACCATAGGTTACTTTTTTTATAATTTTCCCTTAAAAACATATCCTATGGTTTTGCGCATTTTCAAATAGGGTCTTGAAATTAACATTTTGATAAAAAGATACTTAGAGCTTAGGTTACATTTAATCTATTTTTTAATAAATATATTTATATTGTATAATGATTAATTGAAATAAAAAAATTCATCATCAGAAAAACCTGACTTGCTCCCCTTCCCTCCGTGGAGGTTATTGCCCCAACCCCCTAATCTTTTGTCGGGCAGGGATGGGGAGAGCAATCCCTCCCCTTGACTTGCCTTGTTGCCATTCATACTTAGTCACTAAGGTTTGAGGAAATATGCAACTTAATCCCTATATTTTTAAAATAAGTAATTCTGTTATTCAAATTTGATTATATGTACACAGATTGGTCATTCTGTCTAATTTTTGGCCAATTTACTGTTAATTATGGCAAAAATTAAAGATGCATAAGCACAGGGCAAGTAAAATTAGTTAATTTTAAAATTAAACTACCTAAAGCCTAACATGCATCTTTAGGCACATTTAAGAACACAACAAAAGCATCAACATGCAATTAGGTCCTTGGTCATAAAAATTATGACCTTAATTAGATATTTAGCCCATTTTGGTGTTAGGAAGCAAGAAAAGAAATAACCTAAAACTAAGTTCAGGGATTTACCCTTGACGTGTAGAATCACAATTCCTCCCTCTGGATAGTAGACCTCCAAACATTGATTCTCTAATCAATCCACACGATTTGTGGTGTCCAAGATCACCTAACTTTTGAACCGTATGATTTCCTTTGAGTATCTCCCTTTAGTCGACCACGTGAACACAAAAGGAAAGGATTCTTATTGAACTCTTGGGTGGGTAATGGGTATGTGTTTTCAAATGGTAGAGAAACAATTCCTTTGAACACATGATCAAAGGGTAACAACTTCTAATGTCCCTTTGATATTTCAAAACGGAAGAAAAAGAAGAGATGAAAAAGAATGGCTATGGTGGTTTCTCTCAACAATTGAAGAGAAAGGGAAAAATGAAGAGGAAGAAGAGGTGGTCTTCTAAAGACCTTAGTGGAGAGTTGTAGAGCTCTCCACTAACTTAGTCCAAACTTCTTAAGTTTTGATCCAATGGCTTGTACAAGAGACAGATTAAACAGATGGTCAGGCATAATAAGAAACTAAAACCGTAACTAGATTAGTAAATAAGTTAGAAATTCTAGAGTACTAGGAGATGAGGTGTTTTTGGCTACCAAAGAAGCCAATTTCGGCTGTCGAACATGGAGAAAAAAATATAAAGGGGAAAGAACCTTAGATATTTTATAGAACCCATTTTCTTACACCCTTTAGAACCTTATTTTTCTCTCTTTCCCTAACTCTTCTTCCCCATCCTCCATATTCTATTCTTCTTCCTCTCCAATGCCTTGTAGATGAGAGAAACCCAAATGCACCCTAGTCCTAAGAATGCTAAAGAACACCCCAAAGAGGAAATCATAAAAAAGGGGATAGAATTCAGAAATAGGAAGCCCTAAGAAGTATAACAAGTAAGTACCTTCATATCTACACTTCTTCTTTCAATGAAAACATTTAGATAGTAATATGAGTAGATAGGATTTATTCTTAGGAAGTATTTACCATTAGGGCTTAGATGGATTAACTATGTTAAGAAGTGATAAAATAATCTATTAAGGGAAAATGAATGACATTAACATAAAAGCTTGCTAAGAAGAATAAAAGATAATGATAACCTTCGAGAATGAGTAATGATGGTTATTGGGTGAGTTGAATAAAAGAATAAACCTAAAATGGGTAATCTAGGAATGCAGGTTCGATGGCCAAAACATTAAGGTTTAATAGCCGAACTGTGTAACAGTAACGTAAATAGTAGGCAACTTGTACATGCAATTTTGAAAGCGGAAGATGAACATGATCGGCTATTGAAGGTTGCCTACATCTCAAGTAGAAAGTATAATTTAAATTCTAATAAAATTTTAACTAAATATCTTTTATATACTTATGTTAAAAGACTTAGGGAATGGAGGTTTAAGCAGTAGAGTTGAAAAAGGAGATACCCAAATAGAAGTAAGCGTGAAGGTTAAAGGAACTACTGTTCAGATGAGTAGAAATTACAAAATGTTTTCTTAAATTTCTTGTTTTACTTTACATGTGTGTTCATGCATCATTTGATTATTTTACAATTAGATATCTTACATATAGGATTGCACTATATAATTATATGTATTTGACTCACGAACGTGTTGCATTATAATACTTATGCTATGCTGGTATCTGTGGATGAATCAATGGTATCCTAATGGGAAAGATGATGGAAAGTAAAGGAAAAAGCATGCCTGCATTATGAGCTTACATGTGGAAGAAAAGAAAGGGATATTCAAGTAAGGCAATTATATGTTTTTGACATCCAAGGTAATTGGGTAAGGCAATTCTAAGACTCTAGGCCCAATGTTTGATATAATATGTTAAGAGAAAGTCCTAAGGAGCTCATATAATGGGCCGAAAATATTGGACATTGTGATAGGATATGAAAGTAAAGAGATGGGGAAGTCTTTGGTGACATGGCTATCTTGTTGTAACCTGTTTGTGCCGTGTAAAGCATATATGTGAATAATGCATTCATATGCTTGAAATATATTTTATTATTGTATTTTACTTTCCCTACGTAATTCTCTACTTATTGGGTTTATATACTCTCTATTTCTATCTATCGTTTTCAAGGACATAAGTAAAGTAGCAGCGAATATATTTTACATAATTATACTTAAGGTTTGATGGAAATCAAGTCTATACATTTTGTAGAGCTATTGTGAGACATCTATTATTTTAATTATTTTGGCACTGTGCTTGCTACAATACACTTTTTGAAATAAAAAGTATATTAAAGAGATAATATATATTTTTTTATATAAAGTATATGTTATCCAAATTACACAGTATACACTTGATTACATCCTTTCCTTTCATTTACATTCTTTCCATATAAAGTTGGAACCTGTGTAAATGGGTTCATATAAAAAATCATATACTTTACATATATCAACACTCTAGATTTTCTATCTTATCTCAATCCATTTAAGTCTTTCGAATCACATAAAACACAAAGAAACAAGTTATTATCACATTAAAAAAAAACAAAAGAATTTGACTCACACTTAAACACTAAATTTATCGAAATTGATGGAATTGCAATTTAGTAGAATAATAAATTAGTTCAGACAGAAAATTAACTCTAAAATTCATACCAATATTTCTGCAGATTTCTAAGGCATCAAACTAAAATAAAGAAAAAAGAAACACTAAAATCGTACGTTAAATTAGCATGCCAAAAATGACAAAAATTGACATACTATAAAAAACGCTAATCTAGGCAGTAGATTTGCAAAATTCATGAAAAATACCAAACTTCAATGGAAAATTATTAAAATTTACCATATGATAGCTTGCATGTTGAACTAAAACATAGAAAAAGAAACTCATTATTTCATGCATGATTGATCACATGAAATCAAGAGAAATAGCAAGTATCGAAAACTAAACAAATTTGAGCAACAATTTTGTAAAACTTATTCCTATTAATCCATATAAGATATTGCAAATATAAAAAGATAGATTAAACTAGACATCTTAAACATCCATCATAAAAAGAATGACTCAGAAAAACAAGTTATGACATAGAAATTAATTTTACAAATTTAGGTTATGCAAATAAACACTAAGATATTTATTCAAACTTCAGAATGTCATAAAAAATTGTAGAAAATAACTTTTGAGGTGATTCAAATGCTATTCCATATGAAAACAACCAATGAATCTATTGGAAGCATCAAATCAAGCAAACAATGTTATCTACCATTGAAAATGGCAAAAAAAGAAAACACGCATAAAGAACATACTTAGAGTGGTTAGGCCCATTCAAAACATACCTTTTAGAAGATCAAACTCTTGGGATTGGAAGGCTCCTTGGCACCTTGGGAGGCTGTGGAATGATCAATACTTAATAATCTAAAATAATTAGATAATTATATAGATTAATTAAGCCTAAAACTAATGGGACGTTTGGTACAAGGTTAATAAGGGGTAATTATCACGCTTGCAAATTTTAACTTCTCATTAATGATGTTTGGATGCTACAAGAGAATACGTTAACTTTTAACCTCCTCAATATTTGACCATTATTTAGGGTTTAAATGTTAACATTGGGGGATTAGGTTAACAAAGCTTAATAAATGGAGTAACACTATACTCCATTTAAAGCTTTTTTATTAACCTTTACTAAACACTGTTAATTGTTACACCATTTATGATGTTTAGATTCTATAAGAGGATATGTTAGCTTTTAAACTCCTCAACATTTAGCTCCTATTTAGGGTTAAATGTTAACCTTGGGTGGATTAGGTTAACAAAGCTTAATAAATGGAGTAACAACATGCTTCATTCAACTTTTTTTTTTCTTTTATTAACCTCTAACCAAACACCATTAATTGTTACACCATTAATTATTATTTTACCACTCTAATAATTATTCCTTTAAAATTTATAAGAATAGTATTTAACTCTCAATTTATAAGCAAACAATTCTTTAATATATATACTATCTGCTCAAAATCTAAGTCAAATAGTCAAATTTATGTTCAGCGTGACAGTCGAAAAGTTGGACAATATTTAAATGGTCGAGAGGTCAAACGAGCCAAACAAAAACAAGACCAAACAAAATATTCGTTCTCCCAACAAGGCAAACGAAAATTTTACTGGCAACCATGTCAATAATTAAGCAGATCTCGGATCTCACGAACCAAGCGATAATCACGCTAGCAAGTAAAGGGCGGATTTCATGGAGATAATCTCGGAAATTTAGCGCAGATTACCTACATAAATGAAGTAACGGCCATTTTTTAAAAAGGTTTATAAATACTAACCAAGTAACCAGAAATAGGTACACATATTATAATTCTCCAAATCCTATCACAGGCTCTCTAAACATTCTAAAAAATAATCCTTTTGATTTGAGTGTCAGAGTTGTTTGCTAGAAGGCTATCTACCTCATTTTTCTTCTGTATTGCAGGTTGACATGGCCCCAGAACCAGATCCAAGAACTTTCGATAGCATAAAAAAAAAAAAAATATATATATATATATATATATTAATAAAAAATTCTATTAATAATAAAATGTATAATATTTTTTAACCTCTATAATACCTTGTAAACGTGAATGTTGTAATTAATTCTAAAAGATAAGAGCCTCTGCGTTGAGATTGGATGGCATATTTAAAATAGGAGTTGTTTTAATAATAAAATTTATATAAAAAAGCATTTATTCTATATAAAGTTAGCACTTGAAATTATCATAGAATTTCGTTTTAAAGCACTATTGTTATTAATTAATTTTTATATATCAGATTATCTATTTTAAAAAAAAAAAAAAAATTTTACACGTAAAAAAAAATTTATTATATAATTATAATTTTATTTTATATTACAATTCAAACTTATAGTTAAGTCCAAGTAGGAGTTGTAATTTTTGATTTGTAAAAACTCTAAAATTAATTAATTTAATAATATAAATTAACATAGCTATAAATAATATAAAATTAAGAATATTATTGTCCATTCAAAAATTCACCTCCTCATTTGTACTCCTGATAAATTTATTTAAACTATAAAAAGTTTAAAAGAATTTAAATAATGAAAATTATAAATTGTAAATAATATAAAGGGTTAAGGGCATTTTTGACAAACAAATACCTCCCCTTTCAAACCTCTCTGTATATATATATTTCAGCTTTAATTTATTTATTTTTTTTACTTATTTTATGTATAAATTAATTGTAATTTAAAACTAAATATATGTCTAATATATTTATTTAGCAAAAATTAGGTAAAAATAAATTAAACATTAATAAGTTAATAATAAATCACATTCCTAATTTTTAACAATTTTAATAATATAATAATAATTCATGTAAAAATTGGAGTTCATTAAAAACAATAGAAATGAGATATTTTTATTGTCTGTGTTTGCTGAGGTTTGGGGAGCTTTCAATTAAATACGTTTAATATTTTTTATTAATTTAATTAGTGATGTAATTTCGAATTTTGACAATGAAAATTTAATTTAATTAACTATTAAAAATAGTGAAAAGGAAGCGGATTATTGGGATTTCTAAAAATATCTTTTCGTTATTTATATTATTTATAATTTTTTTATAATTTAAATTAATTTTAGAATTTATATAAATTTAAAATTTTTTGTTTAAAATTTAAATTATTTTTTATTATAAATCTTAAGAGTCCAAATAAAAAAAAATTTCAATGTTAATATACATTTTAAATTTTTTATTTTATAATTTCCATTGTGCATCTCTGTAATTATCATCGTTACTCTAAAAAAAAAAGGTCAACTTCAAAAATTATTGTTCTATTTTCCAAGGCTCATTTTAATTTGAATTTTTGTGTTAAAATATTGGTGGAAAAAGAATCTAAAATCTATATATATACTTTTCTTCAGTGATCGCAACCTGCCAGTTTTTGGAATTTGATTGGTGGGAGCCTTCAGATTTTCAATACCAGGTTTAAGGACTTTTGTTTTCAGGTGTTCAGATTCCATGGATCCTCACGTTATTGTTAAACTTAGTGTTGTTGCTTGAAGCCTTTTGTCATCTCGTAATTTGTTACTATGGCAACATAAATACTTCTCACCTGAAGATGTTAGCATATCGGCAATCAGCTCAAGATTAATGTGAGAGTCATCAAGGCACGAGTAGAAGCTTGGAAAAATCTTGCAAATGGAAGGCTCAAATTAAATGTTATATTGATGCTGCTGCATTTAATGATGATTTGAAAGCAGGGTTTGGTGGTGTCATAAGGAGTAGCAGTGGTCAGTTTATTAGAGCATTCTCTAGTTCTATGAAAGGGAATTTTCATCCAAGACTTGCGGAAGCAATTGCTCTTACCCTTTGTTTGGATGCTTAATTGTGGAGGGAAAATGGAGAGAAATTAAACAAGATAAATGAAGAGAAAAGAAAAGAAGAGAAATCTAATTTCCTCTCTATTGCTTGGATTGTTTATTAGAACATGAGTGAAATATAATTTCTCTCTTAAATTAAAAGATGAAAATATCTTTTATACCCTTGATGAAAGTGAGAGACTTTTTTGGAGCATAAAGTAGCAGAAATGATTTTTCTATTAAAGTGATTGAAGGACATTGAAGTCATTTCCATGTTAATAGGAATAATTTCCCTCCATTCCCCCTCAATTTAGAGAGAAATCGTTTGGAGCAATGTAGTCATTGACACTCTTGCTTGACTCCCAGGAGGAGTTTTATGGTATGCGGTCTGAGGATGGAGGCCTTTCAGATTTTGTGGCTACAATTATTGATTGTAGCCATGTTCTGTCAGGGTTTGGGTTGGTCTTTGAGTTGAGCTAGCAGGATAGCTAACAATGTGGCTCATGTGTTAGCTAGATTGATGTGGGACGAGCCTCTGGCTTTGTTCTTGATAAAAGTAGCTAGATTGCTTATATATAGAGGATAAAAACTCAATGTATCAAAGCATGAGCGTTGGGGGAAAAAAATCTAAAATTGAGCAAACCAAATAAATGAAACTGATTTAATCTAAATCTATAGGTTAATTTAAATAATAATTTAATTAGTTATAGGTGCAAAAAATTACCTTGAATATTTTGTATTATAATAAGACTATATTTATTTAAAGATAAATTCTATTTAAAATATAAATTCTTAATTATTTTGTATTAATAATGGGATTAAATTTAATTAAAGATAAATATAAAAAATTGTATTTAAGATAAATTTTTTATTATTATTTTACGTTTATATATATATATATATTTTTTTTTTCTTTTAATCTCCATTTTTAATTTTTTTTCTTCATATTTTATCTTTTTTTAACTATTAAAGAATTAAATTAATATAATTAACTATACTAAGCAGTTTAACTTAATTAATTTACTATTTATTAAGAAAAAAATACTGTAAATTAAATGCATAAATCGAAAGTTAAAATTACCTAAAATAATTTTTACTTTAATTAGAAGTAATCATATTTTACTCAAAGTATTAAATTGATTTGAATTTTTTGTCAAATTTAAAGTGATTTGTAAGCTTATTTAATTCACATTTAACTTGAATATGAACTACTCAATTTATTTTTCACTTGTTATTTTTAATTGATCCTTCATTAATTACTCATTTAAATTTTATTTTTCAGTTAAACTTTTAAATTACTATTATTTCATAATAGTAAAATTTTAAAAATACAAACTTGCACTTTTATTTAAAAAAAAAAGTGTAAGTTATGTAACAATAGCTGATGGTGGTAATTCAAATAAAAAGGTATAATTTTTCTGGAGATTTATTAATTTATATATGGAAATAGGTAATTATATTTGGAAACCAATCCTTCAAGTAATTTATTATTTTATAAATTAAATTGATAAAACTATATCTATAAAATCATATATTGTCCCTTGTAGCAACCCAAGAGGGGGGCAGGGGGGGTGAATTGGGTGTTAATAAAAAAAATTTAAATAGTAGGTGGAGATTTTTAAGTGAAATGGACAAGAAAAAGGAAGGAAAGAAAAAGAAAGAGGCTCAGCTATCTCAAGCCTACATCCTCTCCTCAAGGCCCTCCTTGAAAGTTAACTCTATTAAAATTCTTCTTTGGGTGAAGAATAAACTCCTTACAATCACTACAAGAGCAAATTCTTGCTCTTTTACCAATCCCTTTACACTCAAGAGCAATTTAAAGCTCATCACACTTAAGTAATAATAAATGCTCACAATAATCTTGAACAAACTCTCAGAATAAAAAAATTACAGCTCAAACTATCAAGCTCTCAACAATCAATTATACTAGCTCAAATTCTAGAGAGAGAGATGAAGAAAATCTTTTAAATACAATAAATTCTCAAAGAAATAGTTGTTGTCACTTTCCTCCAGTCATAAATGGTCTCTATTTATAGTTTTAGTAAGAAAATGAACGTTGAGGTGGATTAAATGTAAAAATAGTCATTCAACCATCCAAAACCCCATTTTATCAAGTTGTAGAAACCTAGGTTCGGCTGCTGAAGTCTCTTACTTCGGTTGCCAATGGTTGGGACATCAAAAAATATTATTTAAAAAGTAAACTTTGGTTGTCGAAGTTCCCAACTTTGGCTGTCAAAGTGCTCATTAGACAAAAAAGGCACTTAAGTTTTAAAAACTAAAAAACCATTATTTAAAGAGTGGACTTTGACTACTGGAGTTTTCAACTTCGGCTGCCGAAGTGCTCTCTGTATAAAAAGGCACAAAAGGGCACTTTGACTTTAAAAACTCATAACTTTTTGATCAGAACTCGGATTTTTGATTTGTTTAAATCATTGGAAAGCTAATTTGATAAACTTTTCAATAAAAACACTTTCAAATACAAATTTGCATTTCTCATAAGTGAAAATTTTATTTTACTCCCCTTGGTCAAGAAAAAGTTAAAAATAAAAATATTAAAAAATTTAGAGAAACCTAGACTTGAGTCATCAAAACTAACTAATTGAAATTCACAAGATAAAAAAAAAATTTACATTGTAGTGTCCTCTTGAACTTTACTTCATTTCTTGCTCTCTCTCAATCTTGATTTGAAGCAATTTTTCAATTTCAAACTTGGGACCTACAATCTTAATACAAACACTTTCAAGGTAGATTAGTAGCACACTAATTATTTATTATCATCAAAACATGGATTAAGACTCCTAGGTCCAATGGCATTTAAATCATTTTAATAACAATACCCAATAAATATAATTGAAATTGATTTTTGTTTTTTTTTTTTTTAACTTTTCCCTTTATTTCTTTACACAGTTACTCAGCCAGCATAAATGGAATTTCAAATAAAAGGGTGTTTACTTGTGACTTAAAATATATTTTTTAATTTATAAGTTAATTTAAAAATAAGTAATTTATTATTTAGTAATACTACTTAAAATTAACTTTTAAATAGCTTAAGTACATAGTTAAAAGACACTTAAAAATAACTTAATTCGTAAAATGATAAAAAGAATATATTATTAAGTGTTGCAGTTATTAAAACGTAAATTATATTGATATTTTAAAAATTAGTTTTTTTAATGTACGTTGCACATTGTACTCGTTGTAAATAATTATAATTTTTTATACAATTTTATAAAAAATTTTATACTAATTAAGAAATAAATGTTAAAATATTTTGTAAATTTATTTTCGTATTTTCTTAAGAACATATTATTACCATTTTCCTATATTCAAAGAATTCATGGTTTTGATTAACTTGATAAAAGTACTATTTAAAATTTTATAATTTTATTATTATTTTAAAATTTAATCACAATTTTATCCAATAATATTTAATTAATTATAATTAAAATATATAAGAGAATTATTTCAATAACCATAAGTTAGTGATAACTCATGAGATAATTTTAGTATTTTCCAATAAAAGTTTAAGACCAATCTATTTTAACAACTTTATCTAACTTTTTCTCAAAAAATCAAGTGTAATATGATGATTGAGTACTTGCATTATAATACAAGAGGTCGAACCCTATTGAAATTGGAAGTGGTTACAAAATATTCATTAAAACCACAAGTTATATCCCCATGCTTATAAATCAATGAAATCAAGCCCTATAACCTATGCAATTTCTTCATTATAAATATTACATTCTTCTAATTAGATCCCAACCAGTGTTTATATGCTTACTTCATGAATAGCTAGGCTAACTTTATATATATTTTTTTGCGGTTGCAATATTTATAATTTACTCAATTTCTTCAACAACTTCTTTCATAGCCTATTTTGTCTCTTTTTCTCCAAACAACCCAAAGCCAAAAGTCCCAATGCCTTCATAGTCTCAAACTCCATAGTAGTCCCTTTCTCTTTTAGCAAGGGGTTAACTACATCCATTAACATCTCCCCCCACTCCACCCTCTATGCATAAACTGCAAGTTTACATTATATTTACTCTATTAAAATCTAATGTTTTCAAAGAAGTCAAAAACTCCAACAACGCAATGCCAAAATTTTAGACATCACTCTTATCAATTAACTAATATTATTGATTTGTCTTCCTGCAGGTTGTTCTTTGGATGAAGTCATTATGTCAAACTTGTATCACGCATAATTTTTACAGTAGCAGGATTGTGAATTTCAAACATCTACATGATACTCTTTTATAGAATTTTCTACTCTTAGTTAGGTTTGGAGCTGCATCAACTCCCTAACTTTGGCATTTCTATTGCATCTTTGCTTGACATTTGTTATGTGTGTAATTGAATATATATATATTACAAATACTTCTTACCTCAATATATAAATAATAATCTCCCTATATGATATAATATTCATCCACTTATCATTCACTACGGTATTAGATAGCCAATAATCTATAATTGAAAGAACCTTGAATTGCCTCTTTATAATAAGCACTCAATTAACAACATTAATCCAATTAAAGTTAAAGTAAATTGTTATTTTCTATTTAAATTAACATATTATAATTATGTTAATATATGTAAAATATAATTAAATTAAAAAATAAAAAATTATATGATAACCAAAAAATAAAAATAAGTCTTTTTCACTATAGTAAAATAATCTTATATTTTTGAATTAATTATGATTGTATTATTCTAATAAACGTTTTTTTTATAAAGTAAGATTGTTATTTTTATTCTTTTATTTTAATTATTTTTTTTATATTATAAATCTTTTAATATTATAAATAGGATAAAAACTTAAAGATAAATTTATTTATATTAAATTGCAATAAAAAGCTTCATTGAGTATAAATTAAATAGAATTTAAGTACAAATAGAATTTTAAATTTATATAAACTTCAAAACTAATTTAAATAATAAAAATTTAAAATAAATTAATTTTAGCCAATTAAATTCTATCTTTTTTATTGTAATATTAATAAATCATCAAGGTATTTTGGGCGATGCTAATGTTCCCTCTCCCCCTTCATATATTTTTATATAATACGGATTATTAGTATAATATAGTCTTTTATTTGATCAAAATATATTTTTAAAATAAACAGATAAGTCATAAGGGATGCTTTTTGACTTATTTATAAGATATTTTTTTAACTTATAAACCAAACTAAACACTAATCTACTTATGATTTTTTACTTATAAGTAGATTTAACCAATTTATAAGTCAAACAATGCATCCTCTAATTATCATCCTTATATTACCATTAATTTTTTAATTTTTTAAAGTTTGAATTCAGATGCGATTTGGACTTACCAAAATTCATTTAAAATGATATATAGTTAAAAAAAATTTATTTATGTTAATCCACTGATTTTTAGATAAGAATACATAACAAACCATATATATCTGTCAAAATAATCGAATTTCATATAGAAAAATCAGCTAATTCGTTGTTATATAGCAGCTAGACCTGTGCTTTATCATTTTCCAGTATATAGCCTCTTTCAACCGTTCAGATTCCTCCATTTCATGCACAGATATAACTAACTACTTATCTAGGCGATTCTGAGTCTAAGCTTTTGATCAGGTAAGTTATGGCTGCTCAGTCAGGATTTTTGCTCTTTTCTTGTTCTTTTTTTTTCTTTTTTCGTTGTATAATTTTACGTTGATCCTTCACCCCCGTTTCAGTGTCAGATATCAAAGTTCCTACAAAATAAAATAAAATAAAAAAAAATGGTAAGAGTTTCAATCCCTTTAGTGGGATTTCTACTGTTATGCTGTTTGGCATCAGTGACACGAGCAGAGACATTGTTAAAATACAAAGATCCAAAGCAGCCGTTGAATGTTCGAATAAGGGACCTTTTGAGCCGAATGACTCTGGCAGAAAAGATTGGTCAAATGGTGCAATTGGATAGGGTTGCTGCAACTCCTGAGATAATGAGAGATTATTCTGTTGGTAGTTTATTGAGTGGCGGAGGGAGTGTGCCTCGGCTTCAGGCCACTCCACAGGATTGGATTCAAATGGTTAATGGTTTTCAAAATGGTTCTTTGTCTAGTCGTCTTGGTATTCCCATGATTTATGGTATTGATGCTGTTCATGGCCACAACAATGTCTATAAAGCCACAGTATTTCCCCATAACGTTGGCCTTGGAGCTACAAGGTACTTTTGACAAAATCTTTAAAAACAAACAATATTAATAAATCCTGATTGGTCTTCTTATGCCCTTTAAAGGGTATCCTTGCATCCAAATATTATTAGTGGTTATTAACTTGAATTCAATATTGCAGGGATCCTCACCTTGTGAAGAGGATTGGTGCTGCAACTGCTCTTGAAGTTAGAGCTACAGGAATTAACTATGTTTTTGCTCCCTGCATTGCGGTATAGTATATCAAATTATTTTTTAAATAATTTCATTTTATTTATGTTAATAAACATGAATTATCAATCCTTGATATGATATATGCAATAGGTATGTAGAGATCCTAGATGGGGTAGATGTTACGAGAGTTACAGTGAGGATCCTACCATTGTTAGGAAAATGACAGAGATTATACCTGGATTACAAGGTGATGCTCCTAAAAAGGGTGTTCCTTATATTGGTGGAAGGTAAGTTTTAGCTATGTTCATAGAAAATTTCACCTTCAACGACTGTTCATAATGTTGTTTTGTGATCCCTTTCTGACAGGGATAAGGTAGCTGCCTGTGCTAAGCATTTTGTTGGTGATGGAGGCACCGTTAAAGGCATCGATGAGAATAACACTGTGATTGATTACCATGGATTGTTGAGCATTCACATGCCTGGTTATTATCACTCCATTATCAAGGGTGTTTCAACAATTATGGTTTCTTACTCAAGCTGGAATGGAAGGAAGATGCATGCTAATCACGATCTTGTCACAAAATTTCTCAAGGACACCCTTAATTTCAGGGTACAAAAGCCCGATACAATTTATGTTTGATGTCAATTCATTGAATCTGAAGTCGAGTAATGCAATGCTAAATTACTGTTTATTGTCAAAATTGCAGGGTTTTGTCATCTCGGATTGGGAAGGGGTTGACAGGATTACTTCACCTGCCCGTTCAAATTATACATATTCAGTTCTGAAAGGAATTTCAGCTGGCATTGACATGGTTTTTGGCCAATTCTTTCATCTTTCTATCTCATTCCATGTTTAATTGCTAGACATTGAATTTTTGACATTGGTGCGTTTCAGCTTATGCTGCCATACAATCATACTGAGTTCATAGATATCGTGACAAGCCTTGTCAAGAGCAAAGCCATTCCCATCAGTCGTATCAATGATGCTGTGAGGAGGATTTTGAAAGTGAAATTCATTCTTGGTCTGTTTGAGAACCCATTGGCTGATCAGACCTTTTTGGACCAGCTTGGAAGCCAGGTCAGTTCTCTTTACTCTTTTCATTTCAGTGGACAATATAGATGATGAATTGATCAAACAATTAATAAACAAAACAGGCTCATAGAGACTTGGCAAGAGAAGCTGTAAGAAAATCACTTGTTCTCTTGAAAAATGGAGAGAATTTAGATTCTCCTGTACTACCTCTTCCGAAAAATACAAGCAGGATCCTGGTTGCAGGAACGCATGCCAACAATCTGGGTTATCAGTGTGGTGGTTGGACTCTGACCTGGCAGGGGCTTAGAGGGAACAACAATTCTGAAGGTACATGCATGCTTGAACTCTTCACTTCAATTTCATCTATAAATTATAATCTTTCAACAATAATAAAACGATTTTAATGTATCAGGAACCACAATTTTAAGTGGAATCTCAACTGCTGTTGACCCCAGCACAGAAATCATCTACAGTGAGAGTCCTAATGCTGATTTTGTCAAGGCAAACAACTTCTCCTACGCCATTGTGGTTGTGGGAGAGCCACCATATGCAGAGATGGCAGGAGACAATTTAAACCTTACAATTCCTGAACCTGGTCTCTCAACAATTACCAATGTCTGTGAGAGTGTTAAATGCGTTGTGGTGATAGTCTCAGGGCGACCTCTGGTGATTGAGCCATACCTTTCACGTATTGATGCACTTGTGGCTGCTTGGTTGCCAGGGACTGAAGGGCAAGGAGTTGCCGATGTGATTTTCGGTGATTATGGATTTACAGGGAAGCTGCCTCGTACTTGGTTCAAGACTGTTGATCAGCTGCCTATGAATGTTGGTGATGATCATTATGATCCTCTCTTCCCCTTCGGATTTGGTCTGACCACTGAGCCTGCAAAATCTAGTTAGAGGAAATATATATATATATATATTTAACTTTCTTTTTCTTTTTTATAATTAGTTGCATGGATTGGAGATAGGTGAGAAAATTTTAGTTTTAGCTTAAGTAATAAGAAAAAGAAAAAGACTTTGTAGAATTTATTTAATTGTTATCCTTTATTTTAAAAAATTTACTATCCTTATTTATTTATTTTGTGATCAATTTACTTGTTATCTTCAATTTGATCTTGTGAGATAAACATATTGTTTGTTTATTTTGTTTGAAAAAAGAACTTAGTGCCATGGAAAATTAAAAGATCAATAATAAAAATAAAAAAAGAATAATTGATTTGTGGTTTGATGAAGAATAATCAATTTTAATCATTAATTTCTTAGGTTATTGAAAATATATAATACATTTTAAGAATATTTAAATTGTATTTCTCTTATTTTTAAGAATATTTAATGGGCTATTGCATTTCTCTTATTTTTAATAATATTTGCATTTATTAATAATATTACAGATTTATATTTGACATGTTTCAAAAGAATAAAAATTATTTTAGAATAACCCAACCAGCTAATTTGATCCAAATCTGACCCAACCTAGATAATCCACAAAATTAGAAGTATAATAAAGGGTTATTATAACCGTTCGTGGTTTAATTTTTATTTATCATCCTTAAACTTTAAGGATTTTATCAGCACCATCCTCAAATTTTAATTTATATTACAAAAGTACTTGAATTTCAATTTAACACTATCTAAAATCCCTCAGATCACTTCCTGATGGAATCTCCAGTCACATGCTAACGTGCACATATCTAAGTGAAATTAAAACTATACAAAAAAAATAATAAATAATTGCTCTCTTCAAGGGAAGAGAACGCGCACTCTGTCTCTCTCTCTCTCATTTCTTTCCTATCTTTGTCTTCTCTCTCTATGATATCTCTCTATCCTCTCTCTCTTCTTTCGTCTATCTGATAAACATCTTTCTCTCTTAAATAATCAATTCTAATCCCATCCACAACTCTCTTTCTCTCTCCCTTGCAATTGTTTCTATGACTACCTGTAACCAAATCTTACAATATCAATACGCTCCTTTTGGTTTCCTCCCATAATTTTTTTTATTATTAATTTTCATATCTTGGTTTCTTGTCCATGATTTTTGGTTTCATTTATTGATCTTGATTTTTGTATCAGGCCTTTGCCTAGGGTCTTTGATTTATTTTTGTATTTATGATTGGTTTTTTCTTTCAATTGATGGATCAGCTTGTCAAAATTCGATATCTATTAATGTTGACTTGGTTGATGGCTCCTGAATTTATTTGAGTTTTTGTATTTTGTTGATCGTGAGGATCAATTTTGTTATTTTAGGGCCAAATTTGGTCTTAAGGTTATATACTGGAATTTTTCAACAATAGTAATAAGGAAGCGATTAATAACCTTCGATTTTGTGATTTTTTTTAGCTTTTCTAGCCTTGTTACCACACCACTCTTCTACATCAGTCTTTGTAAATTCTTTTTTAGTGATACACTCATTTAATATAGACATTTTAGAGTAATTTTACATTCATTTTGCCCTTATAATTTAGTAATTTTATGTTATAATCTTTGTTTTAGTTAAATTGTTAATTTTTGTTATTTTATGTTTGATTTTTGGAATTTTGATTTTTCAATAGGTTTTAAAGTGATTTAAAGATAAAAATGTAACACCCTCCCTGTACCAACTCCGTACATTCTACTGTTCCGGTGACCGGTGTCGGTCCGGACAGCTAGAACGTCCGGAAAAATATTTAAACTAAAGTCAGGAACCATAATTAACTCAAATATTAATAAGAAAAATTTAGAAAAAATTTTAGAAATAAAATACAACCAAGTTAAACGAGCCGGTGCCCTAGCGATGGGTAACCAGAGGGAAGTTGCGGTTCTCGCAACGAGGAGCCCTAGACCCAGGGGAAAAATTATAAAATAATTTTTGGGACTCCAGAGAAAGATTACTGAGATTCCCATGGCATTAGAATGCCAAGAAAATACTTAGAAAAATTTTTCAATCGGTACAGACAATTTTGACCCGTTAAGCCAAACGGAGGGCATTTTGGTCATTTCGCCTTCAGAGGTAATTTTTGGCCGACTTGTCCAGTTGAGTAAATAATTAATATGAAATAAAATATGAATAAACATTACTAGAAATTAAATTGAAATTGAGTAGTGATGAAAAGAAAAGAAAAATCAAAGAAAAGCTCATTTATGACATCTTGATGATGTCATTTATAAATTATGACCAATCACAATTGAGCTATCCTTTGACTAACTATTAAAAGAGATAAAAGAAGACCAAAATAAGAAAAATTCCAGCAGCCCTCTCCCTCCCCAAAAAGCCAGCCGAAACCTAGCTCCATGGCCACCCTCCATTGAAGCTTTTTCAAGCTTTAGATTTCCATCACTTCCACCATATTTCTCTAACCTCTCTTCATTAAAACTTTACCCCACATCTTAAACAAGCTTTTGGCAGCCAACAAGAGGAAAGAAAGTGAAGTTTGGGACTTTGGAAATTCTGCCCATTCAAGGTTAGTGCTACACTTTCATTTTCACTCTTTTAATCTTAGTTGGAACATCATTTTGAGCTAAGAGATTTTAAGAAATTGAAGTAAATTACATGTGTTAAGGGTACCTTCAATTTTCGGCAGCCCTATGGAAGGATGAGTTTGATTGTTTAATAAACTTAGAGTGGCTAGAAATGATGGTTAAGGTATTAATATGCATGGATATTGAACTAAGTATGTTAATTAAAGTTTATGAGCAAATTGATTTGGACATTAGGGTTTGGAAAGGTGAAAATGTGACTTGGCTTAGGAAATTGTTAGAGAACTTTTTAATGGTCAATTAGTGACTATTTTAGGTAAGTTGACCATAAAATGGACTGAAAAATAGGATTGCAAAGTGAAGTTGCAGGCTGCCCTAGGACAGCAGCAGAGGGACTGAAAATTCAGTCCACTTGCACTGCCATAACTTGGGCTGTGTTGGTCCAATTGGTGTTTGGCCAATTGGACATGAAACTAGGCTTACAATGGCACATTTTTGATGAAGAAACCATGCCCAAAAGACCAAAGCAAGAGGACCAAAACTTGGCCCCAATCCGGACACCCTGCAACAGCCCCTGCAGAATTGACCAAATGAACAGTAACTGTTCATTTGGCCATAACTCACTGTAGATTTGGTTAATTGACCTGAAATTTTTACAGCAACAAGTTAAGACATAGACAAACAACTTTCATGAAGGAACCTACCCCAAATTATGGTCAGAACCTAACCCAAATGGCAGTGGCAGTCACTGTTCATGTTACTATAGATATGGTAATTCTGCAGTTTTGGCAATCCGGCCAGCTTGGGTTTTTGGGCCATATCTGGAGCTAAAAAACTCCAAATGGAGTGATTCAAAAAAGGAAATTCAACTAGACAAAATAAGGAACAACTTTCATGTTTTACATTTCTTCAAATTCCCACAGTAACAGTGTCCAATGGAACAGTGAAGTTGACTCACAAAAACTGAAAATTCTGCTTGTGTTGGTTTAAACTTGAAATGGTATTAACACTTAATGCCAACAAGTTTTAAACACAAAATGTGGTATGTTGGGAGTGCCAAAGTCAATGTACATATTTTCTATCCAAAAGTCAACATTTTGGTTGACCAATGAGGTGAATAGTAACACCAAACACATGAAATTCACAAATTGAAGAATTTAAAAGTTTCAAATGCCCTAGTATACCTAACAAGATTGGTTTGGATAGTTTGGCATGCCAATAGGGTTCAGTTAGCAGTACTGCACATGGCAATATGCCATTCCGTGATTTCATGGCTTTTAGCCATTCTGACTTTGTATTGAGACTTGGCCTTGTGCCTGATATTATTTACAGCTTGTTAGTCGCTCACACACCGGAGATGCATATGTGACCGATGGTGTGACGGCCGAGTGCTAGGTACCCAATGCCGCTTACCGTTATCGATCGTCTAGTGTAGGTTACTTGGGGCAACCAAATGAATAAAAGTGAACAACGTTAACGAAATAATAGATATACCAATACCAAACAAAGAAAGCATACACATTCTATACACATTCATTTTCTTGCTATTTTCTTCTATTATATTATTGCACCACTAAGCATTATTGCTTAGCGCGTTGCTTTTGCCACGCATAGGTACTGGAGACCTCGATCGTGAGCCCAGTAGACCACAGACTGGGTGAGTCC
The DNA here is from genome assembly GCF_030052815.1 of Hevea brasiliensis. NCBI lineage: Eukaryota > Viridiplantae > Streptophyta > Magnoliopsida > Malpighiales > Euphorbiaceae > Hevea > Hevea brasiliensis. The sequence goes on along the minus strand of NC_079493.1, from coordinate 17,986,196 downwards.
ATCCGGCAGTTCTGCTCAGTGTCCGTGTCACCTCAACTTCTGCTGTGCATTGGTAGGACACTAGGTGTCATTTTGACGTTTTGTAACTTAATTTTGATTTTTCTTCATATGTAATTAAACTTGTGTAATGTATATTGATGTATATGTAAATTATGAAAATTGTATTTGTTAATGGAAAAGTAAATATTTACTTGTGATTTATATGTGAACATCACATGTGAATGATGAATGAGAATAGAAATTGAAATGTTGAAATCTTGATATTGAGTTTCGTGTTGATATTGGAGTTGAGAATGAATGAATTTGTTTATTGGAAGTGTTTTTAACAGGTTCCGAAGAACTGTTTTCTCCATTTTTAGCCGGTATTTTGCCGGATTTTCTATAAAATTTTCGAAACCTCAAATAAATTATGAATTCAATAAATGACTTAAATGAGTTATATTTTACAAGTTATACTCAAAATTATGATGAAAATTAATTAAGGTATATTAGAGTGTGCCGGTACACCGTGTGGCATTATTTACTCGGGTATACAGTACACGGGTAAGGGGTGTCACAAAAAAGGTGCAAGCGGAGATTATTTAAGATGATTTGAAAACTTAAAGTGGTGAAAATGTCAAAGAAATTCTGCTTGAAGAATCAAAGATACAAAAATTTTCATGAGTTCTTACATTGGGCAATGTTGCATGACAGACACAGCAAGGAGAATTTATTAAGAAAGTAGAGATTTTCAGATAAAGTGACATACTCTGTATTGTTGGGTAGTGTTGCTTTAGCGAGCTGGACTAGCACATGTTCTTTGCCAACTGGGGACATGTCAAAATGCATTATGTTCTTACATTGGAGCATGTTGACCGGTGAGACAACAGTTTTGACTAGGATTAAGTTTTAACACCTCACCACTTTTTATACCTTTTGTCTTATTCTCTTTTTTACCTATTATAGGGCAGACTTTTGGGCCATACATATTGATCATTTTCTAGTTTTTACAAGAAGAAGTGAGAGAGAGAAAACAAATTAAGGAGGAAGAAGAAGAAAACGCCATCTCCTGCAGAACTACACCTGCAAAGTGACGTTTCAACTGTAATTTTGAAAAGAAGAAGAAAACGCCATCTCCTGCAGAACTACACCTGCAAAGTGACGTTTCAACTGTAATTTTGAAAGATTTAGATTCTCTCCTTCTGAAATTCTTTACTCTTATTTATATTTTCATGTTTATTTTCTTTATTTCATTATTATATGTTCCAAAGACAATTATGAGTTAGTAAATACTAGAGATTTCAAAGTTGGGTGTAATGATTTGAATTTTATTTATGGACATATATTGGGTTTTTTCTCTAGATTTTTATATATATGAGTTTTGATTCATATCTTGTGCTCTCTTGACATACCCATTGTTAGGCCTCTTTGGGTTTTTTTCTTAATTCTTGATTGAAGGACCGGGTCACACCTTACCCTTCTATAAGATATGATATGATCTCGTAATATGCCTAATGAATTACCAAACTCCATCTAATGATAATCCATTAAACATATTACAAGAGATTTTGAACGACCCAAACTCATTTTTCCAATTTAAAATTTTCAATTAAAGGGTTATTAGTGACTTTAAGATTAAGAAAATACCATAAAATTTATTTAAGAGAAGAAATAGTAATTTTAAAACTTTAAGATATTTGATAAAAAATTGGTGTGGTTACGGCTAAAAATACAATTATCAGAAAATTTAAAACCTATTGAATGAAACCGTAGCAATAAGGGAATATCATCAATCCATCAAATTATCAAATCCACGTTTTCATTAATGATTTTCTTCATTCACAACCAAAAGAAATAGTTCTTACAAAGTTACATTCATTTGATTACAATGAAATAGTATTACATTAATTTCGTACAATTACTCAAATGATTCTTACATGTACATATAGTTCATATTTACATCAAAACAAATTTCAAAAAGGTATCTTGGAAGTATACCCAGCCGGTCAAAAGAGTACAACTTTATTGCTCTCACTCAGCTATTTTATCTTTTCCTCTACTTGTGACAACATAAAAATAGCTATTGCTGAGTAAACAAACTAAGTGGTGCATAACTATCAAATTTTTAAAATCATCATAAAACATGATTTACCAAACCATAAATAAGTATTTAAGATGTTCAAACTTCCATGAAATATGAAAACATTAATAATGTTCTCAAACACCAATAAATTGTCATTCACAAATCATATAATTTCATAACACATTTATTAAAATAACTAAAATCATTTGTGTTGCCAACATCACACAGTTTAAGCCATGACACAAAATTTCACGACCAATGCCGCGTTGTATAACACAACAAAGCTATCTCAACCCCAATAGTTGTTACTAATGGGTGAAGTAAAGCTAGCTAGCAAATATGAGTACACTCATCCAATTTCAACCTCAACTGGCAAGCCAGAGAGGGAAGGTAACAAATCAATCTCAACCCTATTAACCATTATTAATGAGAGAACAATCAAAGTTTGCCATGCCAACTATGGTTGCAAAACAATTTAAAAAAATTTCCATTCAAATCACAAAATTTCAAATCACCACAAATCAACTTATAGGGTTGGCAACATCTTAATTTCACAAAGTACTTCTAAATTACATTCAATCCGGCCACCTCCTTGCTACAGTAAAATCAATGGCCAACATCTGCTTTTCAACACAATAATGCATTCTTTTCAACATTCAAAATATTCTCAAACAATGTAAACATTTCTCAAATACAAAGGAAATTCACATTAGTTTCATTTGAAAATTTAAAACACAAGAGAAATTCAAGTTGTGCACAAACCTTATCTTAATCGCCTTACTTTTCCTTAATTCTCTCTTTACTCTAAAGTTTTTTTCTCCACTGAAAATACATAATTTCAAAAGTTTCAATACTCGTTCTAACTTCCACTCATAGCTAACCAATTAAATTCCTAGTGAATTCCTAAGTTAGCTGCACATTCTAACTATTCTAAACTGCAGGGCAGCATTAGAACATGACTTTAAAACTCAATTTCAACCTAGTTCCAATCATAATTTGTCAAAGTGATCTTCATAAAAGTTATTCCTCTATGTCTTAACTTTAATTATAATTTTGAATCACCTAATTTAGAGGTCTAGATCATCAGTTATGGTCAAAATACTAGGTACTGTTCCTGGTGCCTTATCCTACAGTTTCAGGTTTTTCAGATTTTCACCTCAAATTTGCATTCAGTATACGAGCACTTTATACTTAGAATTTGCACCAAGTCTCTAAATCAAAGTTTTAGGCCCTTATCTTAAGTTTCTAAATCATTTTGTAGCACCTCAATTGGAGATGTACAAGGGAAGTTATGCTTTGTTTACTACTCGGAGGTCACAAGGCAAAATTGCTGAGTTATAGGAATTTCAATTTTGGAAGTTCTGACTTGCTCTAACATTTCAACCATTTTGCCCTTACATCTGGGTCTAGGTCAAAACATGAAAGTTGTAGTTCTATTCTTATGATTATTTTGGCTTTGGAATCATCTAATTTGCATTTATGTAGCTTGAGTTATGGTCATTTTGCCAAAACTGTTTAGGTGAGAAATTCTCAGGTTTCAGGGTTGTTCCAGAATTCAGTCAAATTTCTAGACTCACTTTGTCCAGCTAATTTGGATAGGTTACAATCATAATTTGGCTTCATGGTCTTTAGATGAATTGTTCCCCTGTGTCTCAGAATTACACAGGTTCAAGAATCACTCAATTTGGAGTTTTGTAGATTGAGTTCTGCGTAATTAAGTACATACTGTTCATTTGGTCAATTTTCCAGATTCCAGATTTGCATTGCCAAATTCTAGCCCTAATTGAGGTATCTTTCAGCCATTGTCAGGGCAGGTGTTCCTTATGAACATTTTAGCATTTTGTCTTAGGTTTCATTTCCCATTGGTTTTACATTAATTGGAGTTATGTAGCTCAAGTTATGAGCATTTAACCCCACTGGACTCAAGCTTTCCAGATTCAGCACTTAGGGTACCACTTCAATTCACTTACTTTCTTCATTAATTCATTATTGTTTCTCACCAAGTGCATATCCAATAGTCATAATATAACCATATTAACATCAATTAAGCTCCATACCACAAAAACCCAAATTGCGTAAAGAAACCCTAACTTCCATCTTCCAATTCAATCAATTCAAGTTAATAATCATGATTACTACTTCATTTTAAGCCTAGGAATCAACTTAATTGCATCAAAATACAAAACCCTTAACTCCATAACCCTTGACCAACATTCCTTTCTCCAAATCATACATAATTTCCATCCATTTCCATGATAATTTCTACAATAAAACTTAAATCTCACAAATTTATAACTAATTAAACTTAAATATTCACTTACCTTAATCGGTTAACTTTCTATCTTCACAAATCTCCCAAATCACTTTGATTCCTTGCTTCCTTTCTTCATTTCAAGGCTTGACTTAGGGTTTCATCTTGATTTTCTATGGAAATTGTGGAAGATTTTTAGGGTTTGGAAGCTTGAGTTGAAGCAAAAAATGGTGGTCTTAGAGAGAGAGTGAGGGGCAGCACACAAGGAGGAAGAAAAAGATAAGAGTGATGTAATAAAATGAATTTTTATCTTTTATAAGTAAATTTTTGTCTTATTATAAAATATCTCAATATTTATAATTATAATTTTAATTGTTATTATCACAATTTCAAATATTCCATCTATATCCTATTTAAATTTCATACTTCTTTCACTTAGTTAAATTCAATTCTAATGCATCAATCTCACTTACTTTAATTGACATTTAAGTCAAAAGTCAACTCTTTAAGTGAATTGACCAAAATGCCCTTCATCGGGTTATAGTCCATCTTTTTTAGTAATATCGATTAAGTCCATAACCCGATGGTCACTTCAATTTTTATTCTGTTTATTTCAATTAATTTTCATCTCATTTTTAGTTCTCAAGTTAGCTTTGAATAATACTATTCATAGACAAGAAATAGTACTATTTAGAGTTTGGAATTTTCGGGATGTTACAATTCTTCCCTTCTAAAAGAAAATTTTATCCTCTAAATTTACCTAGTATCAATCTCTGAAGAGTTGTGGATGTTGCCTCCTCATATCCTCCTCGCATTCCCATGCGACTTCTTCCTTGGAGTGGTTCCTCCATAACACCTTCACTAGAGGAATTTATTTATTTCTCAACCGCTTTGTCTCCTTTGCTAGAATAGCCACGGGCTCCTCATCATAGGTAAGGTTTGAACTGACTTTAATGGACTCCAAAGGCAATATGTGTGAAGGATCTGACCTATACCTTCGAAGCATCGATACATGAAAAACATTATGGATTCTATCTAACTCCAGAGGCAAGGCAAGTCTATATGTCAATGGACCCACTCTTTCTAAAATCTCATATGGTCCTACAAAGCGAGGACTCAATTTACCCTTTCTCCCAAATCTCATGATCTTGTTCCATGGAGAAACCTTCAAAAACACCTTATCACCCACATTATATTCAATTTCTCGTCTCTTCAAATCCACATAAGACTTCTGCTGGTCAGATGTAGCTTTTAGTCTATCCCGAATGATTTTAACTTTCTCCTCAGTCTGCTATACAATCTCTAGGCCAATTCACTTTCTTTCACCCACTTCATCCCAACATAAGGGAGTTCTATATTTTCTACCATACAGTGCTTCATAAGGAGGCATCCCAATGCTTAATTGGTAACTATTATTATAAGCAAATTCAATCCAAGGCAAGTGTATATCCCAACTTCTTTCAAATTCAATAACACAAGCCCAAAGCATATCCTCCAAGATTTGAATTATTCTCTCAAATTGGACATCTGTTTGTGAGTGGAATGCTGTGTTGAAATTTAATCTAGTTCCTAGGGCTTTCTGAAGGCTACCCCAGAATCTAGAAGTGAATCTCGGATCTCTATCAGATACAATTGATACTGGCACTCCATGTAATCTCACCACTTCATCAATGTACAGCTTAGCCAACCTGTCCAGACTGTAATCCATCCTCACTGGTAGAAAATGTACAAACTTATTCAACCTGTTTATAATTACCCAAACTGCATCATGATTCTTTTGAGTATGAGGAAGTCCCATTATAAAATCCATGGTAATTCTTTCCCATTTCCATTTGGGAATAGGCAATGGCTGTAACAATCCTGCTGGCACTTGGTTTTTTGCCTCCACTTGCCGACAAGTTAGGCATTTAGCTACAAATTCTGCAATGCCTTTCTTCATCCTTCTCCACCAGTAATGCTCTTTTATGGTTCTATATATTTTAGTCCTACTAGGGTGCATGGCAAATGGTGAATAATGTGATTCCTGTAAGATAATCTGCTTCAATCCAACGTCATTAGGAATGCACATTCTACCCTGGTATAGCAATATGCCATCATCATTTATTGAAAATTCTGGTTTCTTGCCATCCCTAGCCTCTTCCATTATCTTCAAATATCCATCATCATTATGAGCTATTGCTTTGATCTGTTCAACTAACATTGGCTTCACATGCAAGGTAGCCAAAATTCGCCCATCAGTATCTATCATCAATTTTGCATGTAATGCTTTTAAGTCATGCATGATAGATAGGGGTGAAACTTTCATGCTAGCTATGGTCTTACGACTTAAGGCATCTGCCACTACATTAGCTTTCCCTTGTTGATAATCAATCAAATAATTACAATCTTTTATCAACTCCAGCCATCTCTTTTGCCTTAAATTCAATTCCTTTTGAGTGCTCAAGTACTTCAAACTCTTATGATCTATGTAAATGTAACATCTCTCCCCATATAGGTAATGTCTCCAGATCTTAAGAGCAAAGACAACTGCTATAAACTCCAAATCATGGGAGGGATAATTCCTCTCATGTTACTTAAGCTGGCGTGAAGCATAGGTAATGACATTTCTATCTTGCATCAACACACAGCCTAATCCATTATGAGAAGCACCACTGTAGATGGCATACTCCTTACTTGATGTAGTTAAAGTCAAGATTGGAGCTTTAGTCAAACACCATTTTAGCTTATCAAAGCTCTCCTAGCACTGGTCAGTCCATTGAAATTTTACATCTTTCCGCAGTAACTTAGTCAATGGAGATACCAACATAGAAAATCTCTCCATAAATCTATGATAATATCCAGCTAAACCAAGGAAACTGTGAACTTTTGTAGCATTCTTCGGTGGTTTCCAATTAAGAATTGCTTCCACCTTACTAGGATCCACTTTAATTCCCTATGCGGACACGATATGCACTAAAAAGGTAATCTCCTTTAGCCAAAATTCACACTTGGACAACTTAATAATCATGTTTACTTCTTCATTTTAAGCCTAGGAATCAACTTAATTCCATCAAAATACAAAACCCTTAACTCCATAACCCTTGACCAACATTCCTTTCTTCAAATCATACATAATTTCCATCAATTTCCATGATAATTTCTACAATAAAACTTAAATTTCACAAATTTATAACAAATTAAACTTAAATCTTCACTTACCTCAATTGGTCAACTTTCTATCTTCACAAATCTCCCAAATCACTTTGATTCGTTGCTTCCTTTTTTTCATTTCAAGGCTTGATTTAGGGTTTCCTCTTAATTTTCTATGGAAATTGTGGAAGATTTTTAGGGTTTGGAAGCTTGAGTTGAAGCAAAAATGGTTATCTTAGAGAGAGAGTGAGGGGCGGCACACAAGGAGGAAGAAGAAGATGAAAGTAATGTAATAAAATGAATTTTTATCTTTTATAAGTAAATTTTTTCCTTATTATAAAATATCTCAATATTTATAATTATAATTTTAATTGTTATTATCACAATTTCAAATATTCCATCTATGTCCCATTTAAATTTCATACTGCTTTCACTTAGTTAAATTCCATTCTAATGCATCAATCTCACTTACTTTAATTGACATGTTGATCAAAAGTCAACTCTTCAAGTGAATTGACTAAAATGCCCTTCATCGGGTTATAGTCCATCTTTTTCAATAATACCTATTAAGTCCATAACCCGATGGTCACTTCAATTTTTATTTTGCTTATTTCAATTAATTTTTATCTCATTTTTAGTCTTTAAGTTGGCTTTGAATAATACTATTCATAGACTAAAAATAGTACTATTCAAAGTTCAAAATTTTCGGGATGTTACAGACCGAGAGGTAAAAATTATTGATAGATAATCAAGATGTTAAACTTAATTACCTAGATTTAGAGATAAACTAATGATTAAGAGGGTTATTGGTTGATTAAAATTCCTAATGGGTTTTGGGTAAATCAAATATTACATGAGAGTGGGGTTTAGTTTTTCTTAAAACACTCTTTAGTTTGCTTGGGAAAGAAATTAAAGAATTTTAGAATCAACTACTTTCAAATCCTATATTTTTCTTAAAAAATTAGATTTATCCAACTAAATGTTGGTAAATTTACTTCATGAACTCCAACTTTGGAATCATTTTTTTATCATTAGTTAATTCTAGTTTTTACATACACATTGTTAATTTACTAAATTTTCGTTTAGTTTAAAATTTATTTACTTTACTCATCACTTCTTTCTTTTAATTTCTCTATTATAGTTGCATTTACTTCTTTTACTTTTCATATACGTCATTATTAGCCTAAGTTACAATTATAGTTTAGTACTCAAACTAAATCCCTGTGGCATGATAACTTTTCTTTACTACTTGAGTGATCCATATACTTGTCAAAAGTCCTTATCAAGTTTTTGGTGCCGTTGCCAAGGATTTGAATTGTCTAACATTAGACGATTGATTGTTCGGTTAATTTAGGCATTTTATTTTTTATTTTACTTTATATCAATTTTTGTTTAGCTATTTTTGTCTTTCAGGAGCCTTTTTTCTTTTATGAGAAGAGCTAAGAACAAAGGAATTGATTTAAATTTCAATCTTGAAATTGAGAAAGTTGCAAGAGCTTTAAGGCAAAAGTAAAAAGAAGAAAAACAAAAGGTCAATATTAGAAGAGAACAGAACTAGAACCAGAACCATAAACTATGGCCAACAATAACAATAATAATGCCAACAATTGGTTTGTAAAGGATCATGCTTATCCTAACATTAGGGATTTTAGGCCAAGCATTACAAGGCCACAGGTGAAGCTAATAACTTTTAATAGAAGCTAGCGCTTTGTTAAATGGTTTAACAATCACAATTTGAAGGAAGTACAAGTGAAAATCCACATGTGCATTTGGCACATTTCCTTGAGATTAATGGCATGCTGAAAATTAATGGTGTTACTAATGATGCCATTTGGCTTATATTGTTTCTTTTCTCTTTAAAGGATCGTGATATAGAATGGTTACATTCTTTGCCTCTAAGTTCTATCACCACATGGGAGGAGTTATCACCACATGGGAGGAGTTATCTCAAGCTTTCTTAGCTCAGCAATTTTTGCTTAGCAAGATTGCAAAACTAAGGAATAAGCTGATTTCCTTTTGACCTAGGGATGATGAAAGCCTTTATGAAGCATTGGAGAGATACAAGGACCTTCAACGGAGATGTACACATTATGGAATTCCCAAATGGATGCTAGCTTAGCATTTCTCTTATGGTGTTTCCTTAACTGTTAGAATTACAATTGATGCAGCATCTAGAGATGATGTTATGGAAAAATTAGTGAAGGAAGCTTATTCAGCACTATATAAGATTGCATACAATAATTATCAATGGAGTTGTGAAAGGAATAAAGCAAGGTAACCACTTGCTAGTATGTTTAAGTTAGATGTAAAGAGCATGTTTAATGCAAAATTTGATGCATAGACAAGAAACATGAATAAACTGAGCATGAAAGTGGATACTTCAGTTGGGGGATTTAGTCATTCAGCAGATGTTGTTACTTGAAATGTAAATTGTACTAGTGATTTTTCTTCTTATGGTCAAGATTTTGCAAATAAGCAAGTTAATTATGTTGGAAATTACAATCAAAGGTCAATTGGAAATCCATATTATGCCACTTATAACCCACATGGAAGAATCATCCCAATTTTTCTTAGGGAGACAAGGTCAATAACAGAATTATCAGCAAGCTCCAGCATTTCATCAACAACAAAATTTTCAACAAAATAGATGACCTCTTAGTTTTCCACCTCCTAGAAGTCAAAATGTACCTGCATAACATGCACCTATTATCAAGAGCCTATTTTAAAGTCTATGATAGAGACTTTTTTTGCTTACTTAATAGAAGCAAGGTGAAATGATACAACAAATGACTTCAAGGATTGATCAACTTACCACTCATAATAGAATGATGGAGAATTAGATAGCTCAATAAGAAAGTTCATCTAGTAAGGCTCAAGGAAAAATGCTGGGTCGGCCTATAAATCTTAGGGAGCAATGCAATGCAGTCACTCTTAGAATTGGGAAAGTAGTGGGGGAAGAAAAGAAAGGTGAGTGTGAAGACGAGTATACTTCAGCTAAAGATGAAACTAGCAAAGAAGTAAGTGAATAAAAAGAAGTTGAAAAGAAAGTAAAAGAGAAATGTGCCTCCTCCACCATATAAACCACAATTGCCTTACCCTCAGAGATTTCAGAAAGTAAAATTTTATAAGCAGTTTGGGAAATTTCTTGATGTTTCAAAAAACCTATATACGATATTCCATTTATAGATACAATTTCACAAATACCATTACATGCTAAGTTTCTAAAGGAGATATTATCAGACAAGAAAAGTTAAAGGTTAGAGAGATAAAGCCCACTGTCATTTCTTTGCAGCTAGCTGATAGATCCATCAAATATCCAATGGGAATTTTGTAAAATATTCCATTAAAGTTGACAAAATTTTCATTTTAGTGGACTTTGTTTTACTAAAGATGGAGGAGGATGTAAGAACACCATTATACTTGGAAGACTATTCTTAGCTACTGTAGGAGCTAACATAGGTGTGAAGAATGGGAAGTCGAAATTAAAGGTGGGAGAAGAGGAAGTAGACTTCCATTTATTCTGAGATCCCAAGCAACCAATTTTGGTGAATTCTTGCTATAGGGTGTTATAAAAAATGATGCTAAAATGGAAGCTATTAAGTTAGAGGGAAGTCAAGTTACTCTTCATTCTCAATGTAATCAGCATAAAGTGTGAAACAAAAAGTCTCTTTTGCCATCTTCTTTTGATAAGAATGAAGCTCCAAGAGTAAAACTCAAGTCTCCATCTAAAAAACTCAAGTCTCTATCTAAAAAACTCAAAGTAGAAGGTTCATCTCAAGCTTGTAAAAGTAATCTTCAAGGTGTGTTTGGACTTTTAAACAAAGCAGTAGGTGCTTTCATAGTCAATGGTAGGAAGGTGAAATATAACATGTTGAAGCACTTATCAAGTGTGGAGACAACATCTTCTTGTTCAAACCACCATGAACCATAAAAGCGGTCAAGCTAATGACCTAAAATTAGCACTTCTTAGGAGGCACCCCTAGTTTATTTTTAATGGTTTGTTAAATTTCTTTTTCTTATTTCATCCATTATAACTCAATTTTGATAATTGTCCATTTTTGGTTTGTAGGTGAAATGCAAAGATTGGATGTTTTGGAAATTATTGTAAAGAAAGCCATGTTGCTAATTCAAAAGAAGTTTTCTGTGTTTCTTTTAATTTGTTGGTGAATAGCAAATTCATGTCTTCTTGAGGGATAAATTTCAATAATTGTCCCTGAACTTATATAGTTGTAACACTACAGTCATTTAACTTTAAAATATAACATAAAACCTCCTAAACTTTCAAATTTTACACAGTAAAATCCATCGACTTTCAATTACTGATTCTTCAGTTAGAAACTGACGTGAACAGCTCCCGCATGGTACTTAGTCAATATTCCTCTCTCTTCTCTTAGAAATATTGACTAAGCACCATGCGAGAACTATTCACATCAGTTTCTAACTGAAAAATCAGTAATTGAAAGTCAGAGGGATTTTTTAGTGCACAATTTGAAAGTTTAGGGGGTTTTATATTACATTTTAAAGTTAAAGGACTGCAGTGTTATAACAATATAAGTTTAAGGACAATTGTTGAAATTTATCCATCTTCTTGATGTGTTGTTTTACTGTTGATGAAATGTGGAAAATTTGATTTAGAAAAATTGATGAGGATTAAATTATATTATTAGAGTAAGAAATGAAATTTTGGATAAATTTTAATAACTATCCCTAAACTTATATAGTTGTAACATTACAGTCCTTCAACTTTATAATGTAACATAAAACCCCCTAAACTTTCAAATTTTACACAATAAAATCCCTTTGACTTTCAATTATTGATTTTTCAGTTAGAAACTGACGTGAATAGCTCCCGCATGACGCTTAGTCAATATTCCTCCCTCCTCTCTTATGCAAAGTATAAAATTATTCTCTCTGCATATAAAAAATTATTCTGTCTACAGAGAAAAGAAGGATTTAATTTACATATGGCTTAAGAAAGAAAAGAGAAATACTGAATAAGCTCCATACTGAAATCGTTTAGGTCAACGTCTAATTGAAAAACTAATAATTAGAGGTTAGAGGGATTTTACTGTATAAAATTTAAAAGTTGATGGGGTTTTATGTTATATTTTTAAATCAAGAGACAGTAATGTTACTACTAGATAAGTTCAGGAACAATTATTAAAATTTATCCATGAAATTTGGCATGCTAAAGTTCAAAATTTAGCTCATTTAAGTGTTTAAGCTTTGTTTTTGTACTAATTCTATTTAATGAACTTTATATTTAACATGTTATTCTTGAAGGATAATACTTGGTACTTAAGGCACACTGAATTTGAAAGGAAAGAGAACTCCAATTTTTCTTTAAAGAATTGAAGAGAGTATTATGAACCTTGAGTTTGCTCTGAACAGCAAATTTTGATTATTTTACTGCTTTACTAATGGTATTTGTTGCCATTAAGAAAATGGATGAATTTGCATAGTAATAGAGTTGAATTGAGCTTAAGTTTATGTTTTGGGAGATAGAAAATAATTGTACTTAAGTTTGTAGTGCTTGGAATTTAATTAAAGTTGATTTGATTGCCATTTGTGTGTTAAAAGAGTGAATTGGTGCATTTATATCTGCTATGAATAGTAGTTCCTTCTACTTTCTTAAATAACTTGAACGTATTTTGTTACAAATATAAGTGTTTTGGAATGACAGTTTTGGTTAAGTGTTATTCTGCTGATTTGGTTGAGTGTTTTTGTTATGAATAATAAATTTCTACTATTTTACATATGTTCTGATGTTATTTTTTTTTTGGGTGGTATGGATCATTGATTGGATGAAGCTTGATTGAGTTTTAATTTAGTATGCTTGGGGATTAGTTAGTGTGATTTGAGTGTGCCTAAGAATGAAGAATAATTTTTCTGCAATTTTCTTCATTGTGAACAGTATCACATATTGCACTTTCATATATCTAGTAATGAAATTTGTGGAATTATGGTGCTACTTGTTGCACTTGCTAGAATTGCATTGTGATGTGTTTGGATAGAGTTTAGGCAAGAGATAATTGATTGAGCTTTAATTTTATTTATTGGGAACTTCTTAATTGATGATTGAATACAAATTGTGTGTCAATATTGAATAATGAATTTTAAATGATTTTTGAAAGCAAGATTGATTAGTTTGAATATAGTTCTTGAAGAGATGAATTTTTTTTAATCTTTTGTAGATTGATTCTGGTTAAATAAAAAAGGAGTGTTAAATTGGTGTTTAGTTATGCTTGGTTTTAAGTTGAGAGTTTTTAGGGTTGAATTTTGAATTTGATGTCAAATTAGTCAATAAAGGGGTTTATCATGCCACATATTGAAAGTAGTGTTATCATTAGATTTTTTTTTTAAATGCAAATTGCCAAATTTATTTTTTTGGACAAATATTTTTAGAGGAGATAACATAACCCAATGTCATTTCCCTGTGTGCCTTTATTTTTATTCTTTACTACTTAACATGAGGCATGTCAATTTACTTGTACTTCAACATGCCTCGCATTGCACACTCAGATAGCACTTCATTAAAAAAAAAAACCATAAATCTCATTTTTCTTAAATCAGTGTTCATTCCCTCATCTGTGACATAACACAGTTTTTTTTTTTCTCTCAAATTCTCACTACCCAAACACAATTCATTCAAATTTCTGTGTGCATAGTAAGAACAAAATAGTGTTCAACTTGAATCCCTAACCCCCTTTTCTTAGCAAAGCCATATTAATGACTGATTGTGATTCTGGATCTTCATCACCCATTTCTATCTCTCGATCACCTCCACCATTTCTACCAATTCCACCTAAAACTACTCATCTTCAACCTTTAATAGAACCATAACCACCATTTTCAATAATTTCATGTTCATTTTAAACTAGATTGATGTACAATTTCTTTAATTTATTATTTTTTTTTGTAGTGTAGCTATATTTGGGATTAGTATTGACTACATTTCTTGAAATTATAGCTTGCATAAAGTTGATCTACTATTGTTAAAGTTGTTAAATTATGCTTATGAGTTACGTAGCTACCTTTCATGAGAGTTTTGCTGAAATTCTGAATCCTCATCATGAGGTATATTCTAACTTGCATCGGGCATTTTACTTTTGCCTTTTGTAATCTTACTATTATTTCAACATGTCCCATATCACTTTACATGTAAATCAATACTAGTCATATTATGATACTTTTGGGATACTTTTTGAACACATTCATTTGTACTTTAATGTTTATATCTTTTTAAGCTATAGTTTGCTTATATGTTTCACTTTGAATCTTTAATTCCCAATTATATATATTTCAAGGTAACTGTTTATTCATTGCTCATTTCTACCATTTCATTTTAGACATTGAGGACAGTGTTTCATTTGAGTTTAGGGGTGAGGACAAAATTTTTGTAAATTTTTTTTACCTTTTTGAGCTTTTTCATAAATTCATTACATTTCATTCATTCATACTTAGCTAGCTTACACTTATACCTATACAATACCAATATACATACACTTGCATATAGTTTTCATATATATTGCACTTAGTTTTTCTTTTAATTAATTTATACATTCATTTTAGAATCATGCATACCATGAAATAAATTTTTATCTTGTCCTTAGAAAAGTGAGAGTTGCTTTGAAGAGCAATTGAGCTTACCTTTAGAAGGGTTTGATGGATTGAAAGTTCTTGATAAGTATAAGGTTGCAAAGTTTTTAACTTTTCCATACCTTCTTAGCCAAGAGCTACCCAATCAATTACATTGAGTTTGAGTGTTTAGAGAAAACTCTAAGTAAGAAGTAGCCAATTGTGTCTCACTACACTTGAAGAAAGAAATGATTTAGCCATTTTTTGGTTTAAACCCATATTTTAGCTTTAGCCTCCCTCACTTTAAAATTTCCCTTTGGAACCAATTTAAGCCTACATTTATACTTTTTTTTTTCTTTGGTGCCCATAGTTTTACCTAGCCATAAATTCAAACACTACCTACCCTTTATGAGAATAGTTATTAAGTGAAGATACACTAAAAAAAAAAAAAAGAGACATGAAATAATTAAATGGGAGAAGTGCTAAAGTACAAGTGCTAGTAATTGTGTTATGTCATGAAAAGTAGTTCACCATCCAGGTATATAAAGAAATGAGTTTGGGAGTGAATTAAAAAAAGATAATTGTAATTCAAAGTCAATATTATTTATGTAGTCCCTCTTAGAGCCTCAAAAATTGTATGCTAGTATTGGTGATTTATTGTAAAGTTCTTACTCCCATTTGATTAAAAAAAAAAATTTAATTTTTTTTGTGCATCTTGATCTTTGAGTAACTTGATTGTTCTTATACTTTGTTTCCCTTATACCTTTTCTTTGTTAGCCAATTCATATCCCTTAGCCCCATTACAACCTTTAAAAGTTCTATTGATCTTTTGATAGTGTATTACTACATTAGTGGATATTGGAATAGAGGGTCTGCTTATGGGTTTGAAACATCATTCATTGATTTATTTCCACCCTCATGAAAGACATTGTAGTTTATGGACTATTCTAAAGTCTATTTGGGTATGATTTCTTTTTGTGTATTGATTGATTTTAGGATGAAAAAGATGGATAATTGACCAAAGGTTAAGTGATGATAACCTTGGTAAGAAATTGAATTCTTTGTACCTCCGAAGATGGGCGTATGTTTTGTTGGTGACATGTGGTAAGCTTGAGAGCTTGGATGGATAATTTTTATAACTTCAAGGAAAGGTACCCCAATTACATATTTTGTTTTTAATTTTTTTGAGGATAAGCAAAGATTTGAGTTTAGGGAAATTTGATACACTCATTTCATATTGGCATTATTTTGCATCCATTTTCGCTTACAATTTAGTAATTTTATGCTTTTAATTTTTGTTTTAGTTAAATTGCTAATTTTAATTATTTTATATTTGATTTTTAGAATTTTAATGTTTTAAAGAGGTTTTAAGGTAATTTAAAGATAAAAAGTTGCAAGTGGAGATTATTCAAAATGATTTCAAAGCTTAAAGTGGTCAAAATGTTAAAGAAATTATGCTTGAAGAATTAGAGAAACATAAATTTTCATGAGTTCTTACACTGGGCAGTGTTACATGTCAGGCATAACAAGGAGAATATATTAGGGAAGCAGAGATTTTCAGATGAAGTGACATGCCTCATGTTGCTAGGTAGTGTTGCTTCAGCGAGCTAGAATAGCACCTATTCTTTGCCAACATGGGGCATGTCAAAATGCATTATATTCTTACACTGGGTCGTGTTAACTGGCGAGACAACAGAACTGATTAGGATTAAATTTTAACACCTTACCACTTTTTCTACCTTTTGTCATATTCTCCTTTTTACCTATTCTAGGGTAGACTTTTAGGCCATATATATTGGTCATATTCTAGTTTTTATAAGAAGAAGTAAGAGAGAGAAAATAAATTAAGGAGGAATAAGAAGAAAATGCCATCTTTTGCAAAACCACACTAGCAAAGTGGTGTTCCAACTGCTATAGATGGAGATTAGATTCTCTCCATCTCGATTTCTTTACTCTTATTTCTATTTCATGTTTATTTTCTTTATTTCATTATTATCTCTTCTAAAGACAACTATGTGTGAGTAAATACTTGAGATTTCAAAGTTAGGTGTAATGATTTGAATTTTATTTGTAGATTTGGATTGGGTTTTATCCAGATTTTTATATATATAAGTTTTGATTTATATCTTGTGTGCTTTCTTGATATACCCATTGTTAGGCCTCTTTAGTTTTATTCTTAATCCTAGATTGAAGAACAGAGAGATGAAATCATTAATAGATAATCAAGATATTGAATTAATTATCTAGATTTAGAGATAAATAAGGGATTTAGAGATAAATAAGGGATTAAGAGAGTTATTAGTTGATTAAAGTTCTTAATAGGGTTTGGATAAATCAAACATTGCATGAGAGTGGGGTTTGGTTTCTTAATTTGCTTGAGAACGTGATTAAAGAATTTTAGAATCAACTACTGTGACACCCCTCACCTGTCTACAGTGTAGTCGAGTAAGGCATGTCACACTGAGTACTGGAGCACCTTATCTTATCTTATTTCATTTTCTAGTTCTTAATTTATTCATTATGAAGATTTTTATGTGAAACTTATACCATTAATACCAATTGTAGATACCATATTTTGGCCGACCTCCGAAGTCAAGGGTCTTTTAAAATCAAAGCTTTATTATCCGTTCTCTACCGATGTCCCGATCACAAGGAAGCTTTTCTGAACTTACCGATTGCTCGTCCCCGGAACAAATGGATCTCAAGCTCAAGTTAGATTATTTTCCGATCTCTTGGTCTTTATCAGATGAGTTCGAGTCAACATTGGGTCTCCGGACCATCCAATCTTGCCTACTGATATTTTGTGATCTCTCAATACAAATATTACAGAACTTCATTTGGCTAATGTTGTGGTCGGGCTTCTCGCTTGAATGCGTTAGATATTCCTTAAAATGAAGTTAAGGTTTCTATCCGGTCTAATAATGGGTCCGATCTTAAAAGTTCAAGTCAATGTCAAATCTCTGCAATTCTAACATTTTAAAGTTTCATCTGTTATTTGGTCATGACTTAGTCCGATCTCATGTTCATGTGTAATGTTTTTCCGATCTCTTACCTTTTGATTAATAGTTGCTCCAATGTTCAACAACATTCAGTCAAGTAAATACTCAGACAATTTGGATAACTTCTGATCTTATCAAGAAATTTAATATAAAAAAAGACTTTAATTCATTCCAGAAAATAAAATATACAAAGCAATTAGCAATGGGGATGCTCTCCGCCCTGCTCCTCGATTACATTCCCCTCTCTTTCCTCACCCTCTGGCTCTTCATCGCTGTCCTCTTCGACCTCTGGGATGAGCTTATCCATCCAGGAGAAGTCCTCCTCAGGATAACGCTTCTTCAGTTTGGCCAGGAGGTCGTTATGGGCTTTCACATATGGCCCCAGCTTCTTTTGTAGTGCTCTCCTCTTCCTTCGCCTGGAGCTCCTCCTCCTTCACCCGAAGTTCTTCAGAAAAATGAGCGAGATCGGCAGAATGACCAGCCCGAGAAACTTCAAGTTCCTGCTCCACTTCAGCTATCCTCTCTTCATAATACTTCATCCGATCTTCCAATTTGGTGATATAATCATTGGCAGAGGAGAGCTGAGCCTTTGCAGCTGAGGCATCCTGGACCACTTTAAGAATCTGCTTCCTTAAGGCATGGGCTTTTTCTCTGATCACATGTTGATCTACAATAGCCTTTAAGCCCAAACTCATTGTTTGAGTTAAAATGTCATCGATACTCTCCTTTGCTAATCTGTTCCGATCTTCTTGGAAGTAGATGGAGGCGCCTATGACTTTGGCTAGGCCAGGATTCCCTCGGGTGGAACGGTTCCTTTCTAGTGATTGGATGAGGAGTTGAGCTCCCCGGGAAAGCGTCCTAACAGTAGGGCCAGAAGACTCCCCTTGCACATTGGAAGAGATCAGAGGAGGCGGAGGAGGTAGACATTCAATCTGCCAAGGTGGAGAAATGATGACCTCTACTTCAGAGACTGGCTGCTTTTGAGGTCGAGGAGGGGAGCTCGACATTTCTACCAAATCTCGTTGAGGTGTCTGAGCAGTAGTAGTAGTAGCCTCCTTCATCGTCCGTACCTTTTGAGAGACCTCCTTCTTTCGCTTGCGGCTCTCTTTAGAAGTGTCACCACCCGCCATACCTGCACAAAGAAGAAATCAGTGAGTTCGCTAAGATTTAGAGGCTAGAGATATGGATTGTACTAAGACCGAGGTCAGAGAGCTGAAAATCGTAGTCTTCGTCGGTGTCTGCCTGAGTCTTTAACTCTTTCACCATGGCATCTTCGTCCTTGTTTAATGCAAGCTTCTTAGGGAGTTGGGGGACCAAATAATTCTAATTACGTGGGATCCCTTCAAAGCCGTTTTGATCCTTAATCCTAAGGATGAAAAACCGATCCTTCCAGTTCTTTAGCAAAGAATGGAGATCGGTAAAAAGCGTGCAGTTCGGCTTTGCCTGAAGGAACCAGAATTTGTCATCCTTCCTTCGGGCAAGCCTATGCAGCTCAGCAAAGACTTTAGCTATGGACTCCAGTCTCTTGGCTTGGCAGAGGCCTCTGAAGGCTACTAAAGTTCGCCAAGAGTTCGGATGCGCTTGAGCTACTAAGACATGGTGGAACTTTAGAACGGCCTTGTAAAATTCATCCAAAGGAAAACGGAGCCCGGCCTTTAGCTGCTCTTTGTATACTATGTTGAGATCACCTTCTTCAAAGAAGTGATGGGCCTGAAAGTCTCCATGGCATTTGATCAGTTCAAAGGAGTCGATCCACAGATTGTACTCCTGATTTATGGATTGGAGATCGGTTTCTCTCAGGACGGACGATAGCTCATCAACTGGCAGGTTTTCCCTTCTCGAAGAGGTTCCTCATTTCAGTCTGGTAGTAGGACCAGTAATCGGAACGATGGCCATGCTGGATTGTCCGCCTGATTTGATCACATCGCCTTCTTTCGAGGTCCATGAAATATGGATGGAAGGTGGGCTCGTAGCTCTCTGACCCTCGGTACCGCTCATTTTCAGAAAATAAAAAGGAAAATTAACCGAGGAAAGATCAAAATCCTTACCGGAGTGTAATCGATGCCTGAAAACTTTAGAAAATGAGAGGAAATGTTGAAATTGCTAGGGGAAGCTCTGAAATGACATAAGGAAGCAAATGAGTCACCTCTCCCCTATTTATACCCATCTGAGCATTAAATGCTCACGAAGTCCTAAGCGACACATCAGTTAGCGGAACCGGGCCGTTTCCTTAACACGTCACAAGAAGGTTCCAGAAACATAATAAAAATCAGATAAATGAGATCGGTTAACTAAGGTCATCAAATTGAATAAATTTCCAAACCTACTGATCACTGAATGGCGATTCGTCTAGGGATCAGATCGGATACAGTTATTAGAGATCGGAAAAATAACCAAAGCAATAATAAAACAAAAACATTCAAATAAAAATTTCATTTCATTTCCAAAAGATCGGATTACATCATTTGGCAATCTCAAAAGATCATATTACATCATTTGGGCGATCTCAAAAGATCAGATTACATCATTTGGGCGATTTCTCAAAATCAGCACTACATTCTACCTAGCTTAAGACTAATCTGAGGCCCAGAATGCTGGCCCATGTCAAAGCTTAGTCTTATGGCTGAATCAAAAGATGTGTTTGGTCAGAAAGCCAGCCACAAACATTGGATAGATGTGCAGCTCAGATAGGGTAACTATGACTCTTATGATATTGAGCGGAGTCATCGCCGATGTCATTGACCAGAACCGAGCTGTAGTCGGGATGCTCGATGTGGTTGGGAGCAAAATGAACTTCTTGAGGCAATCACCGACATCAAGATTATAATTAGAAGTCCTCTTGTTCGAGATCGATCTATTGATTATACCGATAGACCGATTCAAGATCGGCACAGCCTTCACTTTCGATCTTGATTAGTAAATTAGTTCGGTTCCCTCACTGTTATTAGGTGACGTTCTCATAGCTCTCCGATCACTGGGGTCATAAATTTTCAGGCGAGGGGTGAAGGAAACAGTCGGAAAAAGATCACAAGGGCCATCATAATTAGAATTATCACTGGAAAAGTTAGAATTGGGGAAGTGGTGCATCAAAAATAAACTGAAAAAGGAAAAGTGAAGTGTGAAGGTGATTTCCTATTGCTGCATATATATAGGGCCTTAGCATTTATCGCATACAGAACTCGAAGCAGATGCATCGGTAACTGAAGAATTTATTGCTTTGACCAATGTAAGTTAGATGAGAAGGAAAGATCGGAATAAGAGAGATCGGGAAATAAGAGGGACTCAATGCAAGAGATAGAGATCGAAAAAGGGGATGGTCATAATGGAAAGATCGGAAGAAATGGGAGGCGACCTATAGAGATCGGAGAAACGTAGAGGGGTTAAACAACCTCCAATTAACTCCCTTCATTATCAGATCCAAGTAGGTTAAAGCGTTTACAGGCATGATCAGATCCTCACCACACATCTCATTTGCAGAAACGCCCACCTAGCCGCCGGACGCCAAAGCAGTTAAAGCTGCCCTGTGCATCCTTATCTTCACCGTTGAACATAATCGTAAGGATGGCTCCGGAGCCCTCGAATCAAAAGCAAATGATAGATTCAGTGCCTTTTATTCTCAGCCTTTGGATCCATTTTGTAAGGCAAGATCCTTTATCGTTAGATTAAGAGGAGAAAGAACGGATATTCTGAACGGGATCCCGACCCTCCATTTTGATTCTCTTTAATTCTCGGACATCAGATTATGTCCTTTTGAATCCAAGCCCTCCATCTTCCCCTGGCAAGATCCTGACCCTTCATTATGGGCATCCGTTCCCTATAAATACCTACGTGCAATATTGTAGAGGAGGAGGAAAAAACAAGAAGGTGGTGATTATAGTGGAAAGACTTTGAAATTTGATTCAGTCTTGCCACTTGCCATTCTAAGCTTTCTGTAACACCCCTATTTGTATAGCTAGGTATATTTCACTGTTCCGGTGACTGGAGTCAGTCTGGACAATTAACGGGATTAGAACCACACTTAAGACAACAAGAGAAGCCATAAACACAAATAATTAGTAATTTTTAATTAGTTGAGTATAAATAAGAAAAACGGAACACAAGAAGTTAAATGAGCCGAGAGTCACAGCGATGGGTGACCTTCTCGGGAACGACTGCGAAGTCGATTTAAACTCAAATTTCGAACTGTAAAATGTGACGCCGCGATCCTTAGGACCCTTATAAACACAGTGGAAAAGAGAAAATCACAAAAAAGAACTGTTAAGCCAGTCAAATAATTAGGTCAAGGAGCCGGAAGAAATACTAAATTATTTACAAACCGGGATGAACCGGCGAGGGGCAATTTGGTCAATTGACCCCGAGAGCTGACTCCTGACATAACTGTCAAATAAAATCGGAGAAAAGAAAATTTCGGAATCGAAAATTAAATTAAAGAACTAATAGAAAAAAAAAAAAGAAAATTGAAAAGTAAAAAGGTGATGACATCATGCATGACCTCATGCATGATGCCATAAAGAATAAAATTAAATTATTTACTTATTTAGATTTTTGGGTCTTCCATAAGGATAAAAAAAAAAATAAATAAATAAAAACAAGTCTTCTTCTTCCTTTCTCCCTTGCCACCCTCACTCTCCCTCATTTCCCCATGGATATCCTCCATTAAAGCTTGCACTCAAGCTTACAATCCTTCATTAAACCTCAATAGCTTCCATAGAAACTTCATAAAAACTTGTTCTAGTCACTTGGGAAGGAGATTGGTCATCAAAGAAAGAGGAAAAAAGGAAAGCTCAAAGACACCTAACAAGGTTAGTGATTTAAGATGTGAAGTTAGTTTAATTGTTGCATTTTTAGCTTGATTAACTTGTAAATAAACTTAAAATGGAAAGAAAATTTATTGAGGGACCAAACTGAAATTCGGCCAGCATGAAGGGGGAGGGTGATTTGCATGATTTGAATGGTTTAAATGGGTTTAGAAACTTAAATTAGTGAGTGGTTATGATTAAAGACCTTGAAAGTAGCTAAATGCAATAAATGACATGAGTTAGGGTTTTGGAACCTAGGGTTTAGAGACAAAAATGTGAGAAACTTGTAAATGGTGTCTTTGACCTAATTTGAAGTGAGAAATGGTCATTTATGACCAAATGAAGTGTGTTGGAATGGTTGGAGTCAAGGTCAAATTCGGACTCAATGTGGTCATGCTGCTGGCAGCATGACCAAGTCAACTTTGAAGGACCAAAAATGAAATTTTACAAGTCCAATTGGTATGGGACCAATTGGGAATGAAAATAAACACTAAATGACACAATTTTCATTCAGGAAGCATGCCCAAAAAGTGACTAAAACCTAGTGAACAAATTGACCAAAGTTGAAAAATTGCAGGCTGCCCTGCACAAACTGACCAAATGAACAGTGTTTATTCATTTGGTCATAACTCGAGCTAGACAGGTCAAAATGACCTGAAATTTTACCAGTGGTTAGATGAGATATAGACCTAAAACTTTCATGAAGAACACAAACCCAAATTATGCCATTAACCCAATCAAATTATTGAGCAAAGTCGAGTCACTGAATCTGCAGAACTGCAGATTTGCCATATGAGCAGTAATGTTTCAATGGCTATAACTCTCTCTAGAAAACTCCAATTTAGGTGATTCTTGAACCGATGGAAACCTAAGACATAGTAGAACATTTCTTATGAAGAAAATTAGACCAAATTATGGACGTAACTTAATCAAATTGCTGAACGAAGTTGGACCGATAATCTGCCAGAACCAAAATCTGCAGCATGAACAGTACACGTGAACAGTAACAGTATTTTGGCTATAACTTGAGCTACAAAACTCCAATTGGGGTGATTCAAAAAGGAGAATAAACTTAAGACAATGGAGAACATTTTCTATGAAGAAAGTTTTGTCAAATTCCAACAATAAAGTGACCAATGGAACAGTACAACTTAGGACTCCAAAAGTGAAATTTACCAAATTTGCCTAAAAGACTTAGAATTTGAGTAAACAATCAAAACCAACAAGTTTGGTGACCAAAATGTGGTATGTGGGTGAAGTTGGAATTCCCCTACCTATTAAGCCTTAGAAAGTCAACAATTTGACTTGAATAGTGTAATGAATAGTAACTCCGAAATGAAAATTTTCAAGAACGTTAGTTTAAGCATATTTGGGCTAGAATTAAGTATTTATGAATTAATTATTGGATTTATGCTAAGTTATGATACTGAAACACTGTGAAACTGTGTGTTTCAGTGGAAAAGAACACCGGAAAAGAACCCGAGGAATCGAGTCAAGGCCGATAGGCGACTCGCATCAGGTTTGTGCACAAAAATTTTTAAATTATAGTTTTCATAATGAAAATTGATTTGTTATACATTGTGAATGTGTTTTGTTCATTGTGAATTTCGAGAATGTTGTGTTGCCTATTTTTCAATGGAAATTTGGAATGAAAATTATTTATTGATTTGTATGAAATATTTGAACAAATGGTTTTGAATTTAGTTATGGCTTTGAAAATCTTATTTGAAAAATAGTGTGTTGCCTACTTTGAAAATGAAAAGTTTGGAATGAAATATGATTTGTGAATTGTATGAAATGTTTGAATAACTTGATTTAAATTGTTTTGAATAATTTGAAATATTGAATTGTGACATTACCATGATGAAGTATTTATGATGCTTTTGATTTAAATTGTTTTAATTCACACTTGGCATGACAATATTAATATGTTCCTCCTCCACTTGTGGGGTGAGTTTGATATTTGATTATATTCCTCCCTCTCTGGCTTTCCAGTCTGAGGGGCGAGTTTGGATGAGTACTCATTAGCTAGCTAGCCACCTCCCTCATTGATTTCGATTAGTGAGGGTGTTTGCCTTGTCGTGATGTACACACGGCATGTTCGGAAATTTTGTGTCATGGCCTAAGCTGTGTTATTGTTTGGCAACACTATGTTATTAAATTGTTTAATCAAGTTGAGCTATATTAAGCTTTGAAAATTATGATTTGTTATAAATGTAATTTGAGAAAGAAATTGTGAAATGCAATTATGAGATTTTTGAATAATGATTTGTTCATAAATGTTTTATATTATACATTTTATTCTTTATTGTGCACCACTGAGTATTTATATACTCAGCGATAGCTTTAACTTGCTGTCGCAGATAGAGAAAAGGACATAGCAAAGAGTGAGTCACACAATGAGAGGAGCACGATTGAAGAATTTACAGACGGTATTGTCTATACCCTGGTAGTTTAGTTTGATGTAAATATGATAGTATGCATATGTATCTCTGTAGTTTGAGCAGTTGTACAGATAAAATTGTAATAATATTATTTTTGAGATTTTGTGTTTATAAATTTAATAGTGGATGTAAATTAAATATTTAAAATGCAATGTGCATGAGTTTATGAAATGTTTTGAGTTATTAATTTTTGATTTGAAATTTGGATTTTGAGTTGAAGTGTTGCCATTGTTGTTGATTTGAAGTTTGGTGGTTGCAAATGAAGTTGTGATTGAGAAAAATATTGGGAGTGTTTTTATTTTCAGGTTTTGAAGAACTGTTTTCTCAAAATACAGATGACACTCTGCTGAAATTTTTGTAAAAATTACAGAGATTTTAAATATCCAAAAATTTGATTTATGTTTGGACTTTAAATAAAGCTTTTTAATATCTGAAAAAAATTTTTACCCACCAATTCCAAAATGAACGAAAATTGTTTTAAAATCCCTTGTAGTATATTTAATGGGTTACCGGTAGGTGAAGTACGGTAATTCATTAGTTGTACTACGAGAACATGTTACATCTTACGAGGAGTAGGGTGTGACATGTTTAGTGGTATCAGAGCAAAGGTTTTAAATAAATTTTGAACTGTGAATTTGCAATATTTTGTTGGTAAATACAACTGCTCAAATGTTTGATATATATGACATATTTACATCATGAATATGCGCTAACGGAGGTCAACCTTCTTGTGTTTGTTATTAGAGAGTGGAAAATTTCTGGAAAATAGAATGGAAGAGGGAGATCATTCCGTAGAGCAATCTGTCGAGGCTGAGGCCCAAGGAGAAGCGCCAGCACTCCTGAATGTGAGTGGGTCAGCCACTCTAGCTCCTCCTCAAGCACCGCAGTTTCCTACTCAGTTTGCACAGCAAATGGCTGCGTTCTTTCAACAAATGGCCAAAAATGTGCCACCTCAAGCATAGACACAAGCATTTGTAGCACAACCACAGTCACCGGCTCGGCAATATGAGAAGTTAATGAAATTTGGGGCTACAGAATTCAAAGGAACAGTGGATCCACTAGAAGCAGAACAATGGTTAGAGAGGATGGAACGGGTTTTTAGAAAATTACAGTGTGCTGAAGAGTTGAAGTTTGAATATTCAGTATCACTTCTGCACGGAGATGCATATGAATGGTGGAAGACCATTCCCTACAGTCTGGTAGAGCCACCAGTCCTCACATGGGTAGACTTTTTAAGGGAATTTCGACAAAAGTGGGTCCCCGATACTTATGTAGATATGAAGCTGCAAGAGTTTTTAAATTTAAAGCAAGGGGATAGAACTGTAGCAGAATATGAGCGGGACTTTTCAAGGCTAAGCCATTATGCTAGAAGCTTAGTTTCCACCCCCAGAGACCGGTGTAAGAGATTTGAGGCTGGGTTGAGGCCTAGCTTGAGAATGCAAGTGGTAGGATTCAGACACTAGAATTTTTCTGAATTGATTTCACAAGCCCTGGAACTGGAAAGGATAGAATCAGAATGGGCAGCGAAAAAGAGTACACAAGAGAAAGAAAAAACTGAAAAGGTTATTGGCCAAGCTACTGAGATTGGCTCTGGGAAAAGAAAACATTCTGGAGGGTCTAGCTCGCGCTAATCAGGTAGAGGTAGATCTTCTGGACAAAAACCATCCCAATACAAAAACCATCCCAATCCGATCAGCAAACTCAACAGACACGTAGAAAAACGCTGTCGGATCGACTTTGCGAGACTTTTGGTAAACCACATAGTGGAGTATGTTATAGAGCTGTAGGAGCATGTTTCAATTGTGGAGGGACTGGTCATTTTGCTAAGGATTGCATAAGTCCATGCCGTTATGGATCATTTACCACGTCAAAAGGATCAGCTCAAGTTTCTACCCCGAAGAGTTCACCAGCAGTTGGTAGAGACAGAGGTAGAGGTAGGGGTAGTACACCTGGAAGTCAGAGTACTATGAAGCAACCAGGACAAAGTGATGCTCCAGTGAGAGTATACACTATGCGACAGAGGGACGAGGATGAAACTTCTGACATGGTTCCTGGTATTTTCTCGATTCTTGACTAAGATATGAATATATATATAAAAAAAAAATATATCAATTTTGATATTTTAGTGACTAGTCTTTTTAAAATTAATTTTGGAAGAGTTTGTCAGTGAAAGGTATTTGCTAGCACACAAGAATTTGTAAAATTAATTAGTAAGCCTAATTATGTAAGGAAAGAGAACCTAAAAGTAAGTTATAGTAATATAGCTACCTTAGATGCGGGCAAGGGTATTACTGCTGATAGATGTCAGTGGGTACCATAATCAACATAAGTTCAAGATATTAGTGAATTTAAAAGAAATAAGATATAGGGAAGTTTGTTCTATTGGGATGTATCGTAGTAACTATGCAATATTCTTGATGTTTGTGCAGTAAGCTGCAGATTACAGTACTGACTTGGGATTTATTGTGTAGAGCTACATATTACCCAATAGTACACAAGAATAAGAATAGTTGCAAACGGCATCTGTTTTGGTACAGTTATGATAAGATAAAGTTTTCTTATTGGAAAGGAGTTTGAAAATCCTAACCTGGGATTTAAAACTCTAAAGTTAGAATATTGAAAGGTTGTAGTTCAATGCAAAAGAAAATAATGACTACACATTAGTGCAAAATAAGCTATAGAATATCGATAGATAAAATTAAATAGAACAGTAAGAAATGAGAAAAATACTAGATGAGGAATTGCCACCAAGGCAAGCAATTTACTTAAGATGCGTAATGATATTCCGAACTATTTTATCAACAAAGAAATAAATCAAACCAAAGCAAACAAGATAATGCAAAATAGCACATAGGCCTTGGTCATAAATGGAGATAGTAAGATAATGGTTATGGACCTATGGTCAAGAAAGAGATAAGTAGTTCATAAATGACCAACAAGGTCATTTAAGAAAAAAGACTATAAAGGAAAATAATTGCTAAAACAACAGCAAGAAAAGACTAAAATATTTTGAACTAAACTGAAAGTTACATCAAATGATTAAGAGATTTGATAAGAAAAGAGTAAAACTAAGTTCTCACCCATAGGATCATACGAGGTCCTAGAAAAAGCGGATCCACTAACACACAGATTTGCTTACCTCTAACATTGAAATGAAATTGAATCTAACTTATGACAGAAGCTCATAAGAAACTTGGCACACGAGGTGAACAATAGATGAGTAAATAGTGTTGGTTAAAGTGTTACGGACCATTATTCCGATTATGAAGCTACGCAGAAATGTGAGAAAAACACGAGAAAACAATATGTATGACTATTTGAGGACAGATAGTGAACACAATTTCGAGGACAAAATTATTTTAAGGGGGGGAGAATTGTAACACCCCTATTTGTATAGCTAGGTATATTTCACTGTTCCGGTGATCGGAGTCAGTCTGGACAATTAACGGGATTAGAACCACACTTAAGACAACAAGAGAAGCCATAAACACAAATAATTAGTAATTGTTAATTAGTTGAGTATAAATAAGAAAAACGGAACACAAGAAGTTAAATGAGCCGAGAGTCACAGCGATGGGTGACCTTCTCGGGAACGACTGCGAAGTCGATTTAAACTCAAATTTCGAACCGTAAAATGTGATGCCGCGGTCCTTAGGACCCTTATAAACATAGTGGAAAAGAGAAAATCACAAAAAAGAACTGTTAAGCCAGTCAAATAATTAGGTCAGGGAGCCGGAAGAAATACTAAATTATTTGCAAACCGGGATGAACCGGCGAGGGGCAATTTGGTCAATTGACCCCGAGAGCTGACTCCTGACCTAACTGTCAAATAAAATCGGAGAAAAGAAAATTTCGGAATCGAAAATTAAATTAAAGAACTAATAGAAAAATAAATAAAAAAAAATTGAAAAGTAAAAAGGTGATGACATCATGCATGACCTCATGCATGATGCCATAAAGAATAAAATTAAATTATTTACTTATTTAGATTTTTGGGTCTTTTGTAAGGATAAAAACAAAACAAAGAAAAGAAAAAAAAAAAAAAACAAGTCTTCTTCTTCCTTTCTCCCTTGCCACCCTCACTCTCCCTCATTTCCCCATGGATATCCTCCATTAAAGCTTGCACTCAAGCTTACAATCCTTCATTAAACCTCAATAGCTTCCATAGAAACTTCATAAAAACTTGTTCTAGTCACTTGGGAAGGAGATTGGTCATCAAAGAAAGAGGAAAAAAGGAAAGCTCAAAGACACCTAATAAGGTTAGTGATTTAAGATGTGAAGTTAGTTTAATTGTTGCATTTTTAGCTTGATTAACTTGTAAATAAACTTAAAATGGAAAGAAAATTTATTGAGGGACCAAACAGAAATTCGGCCAGCATGAAGGGGGAGGGTGATTTGCATGATTTGAATGGTTTAAATGGGTTTAGAAACTTAAATTAGTGAGTGGTTATGATTAAAGACCTTGAAAGTAGCTAAATGCAACAAATGACATGAGTTAGGGTTTTGGAACCTAGGGTTTAGAGACAAAAATGTGAGAAACTTGTAAATGGTGTCTTTGACCTAATTTGAAGTGAGAAATGGTCATTTATGACCAAATGAAGTGTGTTGGAATGGTTGGAGTCAAGGTCAAATTCGGACTCAATGTGGTCATGTTGCTGGCAGCATGACCAAGTCAACTTTGAAGGACCAAAAATGAAATTTTACAAGTCCAATTAGTATGGAACCAATTGGGAATGAAAATAGACACTAAATGACACAATTTTCATTTAGGAAGCATGCCCAAAAAGTGACTAAAACCTAGTGAACAAATTGACCAAAGTTGAAAAATTGCAGGCTGCCCTGCACAAACTGACCAAATGAACAGTGTTTGTTCATTTGGTCATAACTCGAGCTAGACAGGTCAAAATGACCTGAAATTTTACCAGTGGTTAGATGAGATATAGACCTAAAACTTTCATGAAGAACATAAACCCAAATTATGCCATTAACCCAATCAAATTATTGAGCAAAGTTGAGTCACTGAATCTGCAGAACTGCAGATTTGCCATATGAACAGTAAAGTTTCAATGGCTATAACTCTCTCTAGAAAACTCCGATTTAGGTGATTCTTGAACCGATGGAAACCTAAGACATAGTAGAACATTTCTTATGAAGAAAATTAGACCAAATTATGGACGTAACTTGATCAAATTGCTGAACGAAGTTGGATCGATAATCTGCCAGAACCAAAATCTGCAGCATGAACAGTACACGTGAACAGTAACTGTATTTTGGCTATAACTTGAGCTACAAAACTCCAATTGGGGTGATTCAAAAAGGAAAATAAACTTAAGACAATGGGGAACATTTTCTATGAAGAAAGTTTTGTCAAATTCCAACAATAAAGTGACCAATGGAACAGTGCAACTTAGGACTCCAAAACTGAAATTTACCAAATTTGCCTAAAAGACTTAGAATTTGAGTAAACAACCAAAACCAATAAGTTTGGTGACCAAAATGTGGTATGTGGGTGAAGTTGGAATTCCCCTACCTATTAAGCCTTAGAAAGTCAACAATTTGACTTGAATAGTATAATGAATAATAACTCCGAAATGAAAATTTTCAAGAACGTTAGTTTAAGCATATTTGGGCTAGAATTAAGTATTTATGAATTAATTATTGGATTTATGCTAAGTTATGATACTGAAACACTGTGAAACTGTGTGTTTCAGTGGAAAAGAACACCGGGAAAGAACCCGAGGAATTGAGTTAAGGCCGATAGGCGACTCGCATCAGGTTTGTGCACAAAAATTTTTAAATTATAGTTTTCATAATGTAAATTGATTTGTTATACATTGTGAATGTGTTTTGTTCATTGTGAATTTCGAGAATGTTGTGTTGCCTATTTTTCAATGGAAAATTGGAATGAAAATTATTTATCGATTTGTATGAAATATTTGAACAAATGGTTTTGAATTTAGTTATGGCTTTGAAAATCTTATTTGAAAAATAGTGTGTTGCCTACTTTGAAAATGAAAAGTTTGGAATGAAATATGACTTGTGAATTGTATGAAATGTTTGAATAACTTGATTTAAATTGTTTTGAATAATTTGAAATATTGAATTGTGACATTACCATGATGAAGTATTTATAATGCTTTTGATTTAAATTGTTTTAATTCATACTTGGCATGACAATATTAATATGTTCCTCCTCCACTTGTGGGGTGAGTTTGATATTTGATTATATTCCTCCCTCTCTGGCTTTCCAGTCTGAGGGGCGAGTTTGGATGAGTACTCATTAGCTAGCTAGCCACCTCCCTCATTGATTTCGATTAGTGAGGGTGTTTGCCTTGTCGTGATGTACACACGGCATGTTCGGAAATTTTGTGTCATGGCCTAAGCTGTGTTATTGTTTGGCAACACTATGTTATTAAATTGTTTAATCAAGTTGTGCTATATTAAGCTTTGAAAATTATGATTTGTTATAAATGTAATTTGAGAAAGAAATTGTGAAATGCAATTATGAGATTTTTGAATAATGATTTGTTCATAAATGTTTTATATTATACATTTTATTCTTTATTGTGCACCACTGAGTATTTATATACTCAGCGATAGCTTTAACTTACTGTCGCAGATAGAGAAAAGGACATAGCAGTAGAGTGAGCTGCTACAGTCAGAGAGGAGCACGGTTGAAGAATTTCTGTACGGGTATTGTCTATACCCTGGTAGTTTAGTTTGATGTTAATATGATAGTATGCATATGTATCTCTGTAGTTTGAGCAGTTGTACAGATAAAATTGTAATAATATTATTTTTGAGATTTTGTGTTTATAAATTTAATAGTGGATGTAAATTAAATATTTAAAATGCAATGTGCATGAGTTTATGAAATGTTTTGAGTTATTAATTTTTGATTTGAAATTTGGATTTTGAGTTGAAGTGTTGCCATTGTTGTTGATTTGAAGTTTGGTGGTTGCAAATGAAGTTGTGATTGAGAAAAATATTGGGAGTGTTTTTATTTTCAGGTTTTGAAGAACTGTTTTCTCAAAATACAGATGACACTCTGCTGAAATTTTTGTAAAAATTGCGGAGATTTTAAATATCCAAAAATTTGATTTATGTTTGGACTTTAAATAAAGCTTTTTAATATCTGAAAAAAATTTTTTCCCACCAATTCCAAAATGAACGAAAATTGTTTTAAAATCCCTTGTAGTATATTTAATGGGTTACCGGTAGGTGAAGTACGGTAATTCATTAGGTGTACTACGGGAACATGTTACATCTTACGAGGAGTAGGGTGTGACACTTTCGAAGTGTTGAGAAACTTTAGAAACCAGTTTTCTTAAGTATTTTCATCAAAAGGAGCTCTAAGTCTTGAAACTTCCAATTTTAGTTTCTGTGCAACCATCTTCACATCACCTTATTCTCACTACTCTAGTATCTGGCATTACCTTCCGAGTTCAACTTTGTTCCGACCTATTCCCATTGCTTCGGGTAAGTTTGAGTCCTTCGGCCATCAGCTTTCACCTCTGCAAGATTTGTGGATTCTGGAGTTAACTCATCTGTCTCCTTAACTGTAACATCCCTATTTGTATAGCCCGGTACATTTCACTGTTCCGATGACCGGAGTCGGTCCAGATAATTAAGAGGATTAGAACCACACTTAAGACAACTAGATAAACCATAAACACAAATAATTAGTAATTGCCAACTAGTTAAGTATAAAAAAGAAAAACAGAACATAAGAAGTTAAATGAGCCGAGAGTTACAGCGATAGGTGACCTTCTCAGGAATGACTGCGAAGTGATTTAAACTCAAATTTCGAACTGTAAAATGTGACACCGCGATCCTTAAGACTATTATGAACATAGTGGAAAAGAGAAAATCACGAAAAAGAATTATTAAGCCAGTCAAATAATTAGGTCAGGGAGCCAAAAGAAATAGTGAATTATTTGCAAATCGAGTTGAACCGGGGAGGGGCAATTTGGTCAATTGACCTCGAGAGCTGACTCCTGACCTAACTGTCAAATAAAATCGGAGAAAAAAAAATTTCATAATCGAGAATTAAATTAAA
The DNA here is from genome assembly GCF_030052815.1 of Hevea brasiliensis. NCBI lineage: Eukaryota > Viridiplantae > Streptophyta > Magnoliopsida > Malpighiales > Euphorbiaceae > Hevea > Hevea brasiliensis. Next base: position 17,952,875 of record NC_079493.1, on the reverse strand, counting down.
AGAACTAAAGAAAAATAAAAAAAAATGAAAAAAGAAAGTTAAAGCAATTGATGACATCATCATGATGATGCAACTATGACTTCATAATTAATTTTAATTTAATTAACTAATTGACTAAGTCAAATTAAAGAATAAAAACAAAAATTGAAAAGTCAAATTTTTATCTTCTTCATCTTCTTCTTTTTTTCCGTAGCTTCTCATCTCTCTCTCTTTCCTCACTAAATCCTCCATAGCTACTTAATTTCAAGGTTTTAAAGCTTGAATCAACCCTATAAATCCCACAATTTTCCTAAATAAAACTTGTTCTTGGATCTTGGCAAGCCTATTGAGAAGGAAATTTGAAGGAAAATAAAGGGAAATTGAAGCTTTGGGAAACTTCACAAGAGGTTAGTGACAAATTCTTCAAATTATCTATTGAATTCTTGTTTAAGTAATTGATGTAAGTTAGAAATTAACTTTAAATGAAAAGAAAACAATTATTGAGGGACTATATATGAATTCAACCAGCTAGGTTTTATGTTTGAAATGGGTGATTTGATGCAAATTAGAAAGTAGTTAAGTGAGAATAAGTGAATGAGAACTAAATATGCATTTATAATTCAATAAATGAACTAAACATAGAAGTTAGGGTTTTGGCACCTAGGGTTTAGAGGCAAAAATTTGGAGAAATGGTGAAATGATGTATTTGACCTAGTTTGAAGTGAGAAATGGTCATTTGTGACCAAATGAAGTGTGTTGGAAGTGTTTGAAATGAGGTTAAATTCTGATTGAGTGTGATCATGCTGCAGGCAGTCGGACTAAGGTCCCTTTGAGAGACCAAAACTGAAAATTTACAAGTCCAATTGGTATGAGACCAATTGGAAATGAAAATAGACACAAAATGACACAATTTTCATTTAGGAATCATGCCCAAAAAGTGAACCAAACCTAGTGAACAAATTGACCAAATCCAGAAATTCTCAGTCTAACCTGTACAAACTGACTAAATGAACAGTGTTTGTTCATTTGGCAATAACTTGAGCTAGATAGGTCTAAAGGACCTAAAATTTTACCAGTTGACAGATGAGATATATACCTAAAACTTTCATGAAGAACACAAGCCCAAATTATGCCATTAACCAAGTCATTTGGCCACCCAAATTTGGTGACCTAAAACTACCAGAACCAGAATTTGCCCAGAAATCTGGGTTAAGTCCAATCCGGCAGCCATGGTTCAAATAGCTATAACTTGAGCTAAAAAACTCCAATTGAAGTGATTCAAAAAGGAGAATAAACTTAAGATAATAGAGAACATTTTCTATGAAGAAAGTTTTGCCAAATTCTAACAGTAAAATGACCAATGGAACAATACAACTTAAAATACCAAAACTGAAAATTTGCAAATTTGCCTAAAAGACTTAGAATTTGAGTAAACAACCAAAACTAACAAATTTAGTGACCAAAATGTGGCATGTGGGTGAAGTTGGAATTCCTATACCTATTAAGCCTTAGAAAGTTAACAAATTGACTTGAATAGTGTAGTGAATAGTAACCCCGAAACACAAAATTTAAAGAACGTCAAGTTTAGCACATTAGAGTTAGGTATAAGTGAATGTAAATTTATTTTTGGATTTATACTAAGTTATGGTACTGAAACACTGTGAAACTGTGTGTTTCAGTGGAAAGGAACGCCGGGAAAGAACCCGAGGAATCGAGTCAAGGCCAAGAGGCGACTCGCTTAAGGTTTGTGCACAACATCCACATGCTTTAAAAATTCATTGACAAAGTGAATGAAATATGTATTTTACTTTTGCTTTGAATTGTTGAAAGTTATTTATGTATATTTGAATTGGCAATGTTTAGTAAATTGTTAAGATAAGTTTTGAAACCACAGTGTCATTACCATATATTTGAACACCTCACTAGCATGACTAGTGGGGGTAATCAGTTTCGAATTTTAATTCCTTCTCTGGCTGAAGTATTGAGGTGTGTGTCAGTAGAAGAAGAAATTGAATGGATATCCATATATTTGAGCTAGCTAGCCTTGTGATGTGACTTCTTCTTAGCCTCTGGCTATTAAGATTATATTTGTTTCGATTTTATGAAATGTGTTTTGATACTTTGAAATAAACTTGTTTGGATTAAAATATCATAATTCATGTTTTGTATTTAATTCTCATGTTCAGTCCAATTTTTGAAGAAATGTGATTTATATTCTGCATAAAGATTATTTTAGTATGTTGTGCACCACTGAGTCCTAGTACTCAGCGATGGTTGTTATTGCTGTCGCAGATTTAGAGACTAGAGGAGCAGCAGATTGAGCTGCTGAGGACAGAGGAGCTACCTGCTTGAAGTTATATCGGGTATATTTTATACCCTGGTTGTAGAAATTTATTTTGAAGTATGTAATATACGTAAATGTATGGACATATAAAATTGGTCTTGAGCAGCTTGTATAAAGCTTGTATAAAGTTTGTAATAAATTTTAGTTTGAATTTCTTTTAATGTAAATTTTTGTAATGATGTATATAAATTGTTTTTATCTTTAATGAAATATGAATGAAAATATTTTATTTTAATTTGAATGAAATTGATTGATAGTATTTTGTTGAATTTTGAAACTTGAGAAATTGGTTGGAGTTGTTGAAATTGTTGAGAAAAATTATTGGAAGTGCTTTTTATAGGAATTTGAAGAACTTTTTTCTCAAAATACAGACGGCACTCTGCCGAAATTTCTATAAAATTTGCGAAAAAATAAAATGGACCAAAAATTTTAACTAGTTTTCAACTTTAATTAAATGTTTTCATACCTATTAGAAAATGCTCACCACATATCAAAAGTAAGAAATTTTTTTTTTAAAAAATACCTTGTAGGGTACTTAATGGGTTATCGGTAGGTGAGGTTCGGTAGTTCATTAGGTATTCTATGGGATTATGTTATGCCTTACAGAGGGGTAAGGTGTGACTTTTTTTAGTGGTATCAGAGCAAAATTTTTGAAGTATGTTTTAACTTGAGAATTTGTGCCTTTCCTTGTTAAGTACAACTGCTCAATGTCCTTATTTGTTACATATAGTGCATTACATCATAAATATGAACTAACGGAGCGAATCTTCTTGTGTTATTTGTTCAGGAGATACCCTAACTTCAGATTGAAATGGAAAAAGGAGATCGCTCAGTCGAGCAATCTGTTGAAGCTGAGGCACAAGGGGAAGCCCCAGCTTTACAAAATATCGCGATCTCAGAGCAAGAGCCCCACGAATGCCGTAGTTTCTGCATACTTTGCAATCGCGATGGTCGCTGCGATGTTTCAATAAATGGCTGGGGGTATGCCTGCTCAAGCTCCACCCCAGACACCTGTGGCATAACCACTGCCTCCAGCCAGACAGTATGATAAGTTATTGAAGTATGGGGCTACAGAATTTAAGGGTACAGTGGACCCTTTAGAGGTAGAGCAATGGCTTGAAAGAATGGATAGAGTATTTAAGAAGCTGCACTGCCAAGATGAACTGAAGTTTGAATATTCTGTGTCGCTACTGCAAGGGGATTCGTATGATTGGTGGAAGACCATCCCCCACAGCTTAGCTGAACCACCAATCTCGACACAGGATGACTTCATCGGAGAATTGGACAAAAATACGTCCCAGACGCATATGTGGATCAAAAGTTGCAAGAATTTCGAGTGCAAGCAAGGGAGTAAATCAGTGGCAGAATATGAGAGGGAGTTCTCCCGCTTAAGCCATTATGCTGGGAGTCTCCTTTCTACCAGCAAGGAAAGGTGCAAGAGATTTGAGACTGGTTTGAAGCCCAGTTTGAGAATGCAAGTTGTGGGATTCAGACACAGCAATTTTTCAGAAGTCATGTCTCAAGCACTTGAGCTAGAAAGGATTGAATCAGAAGCGACCCCAACAAAAGAAAAATCAGAAAAAGTTGAAAAATCAGAGAAAGACAAAGGGGAAAAATCAGTTGAACAAAGTTCTGGTGGTACTTCTGGGAAGAGAAAGAAATTTAGTGGACCCAGCAGGGGTCGAGGTGGAAGATTTGAAAGAGGCAGATTTTCTGGACAGAGACCCCCTAGGTCTGGTTAGCAGTCGAGCAGGGGTTCATATCCTGCCCGCCCCTGTGAGACTTGTGGCAAGATTCATGGGGGAGAATGCTATTGGGCCACTGGAGCCTGTTTTAACTGTGGAGGTAAGGGCCATCTTGCAAAAGACTGCACGAGTGCTCCGAGATATGGTCCAGCTCCTACTACTGCCGAAGGATCTATTCAGAGTCCTGTTCCCAGAGGTTCACAATTAGTTGGCATAGGAAGAGGCAGAGGTAGAGGCACTGCTTCTGGCAGTCAGGGCACTGTTGGTCAGTCAGCGCAATGAAGTGCTTCAGTCAGAGTCTACACAATGAGACAGCGAGAAGAGGCTGAGACTTCTGATGTGGTAGCTGGTACATTCTCTATCGCTGATCAAGAAGTATTTGTGTTGTTTGATCTGGGTTCAACCCACTCATATGTTAGTGCTAGCATAGTCAGTTCACTTGCTGTTCCATGTGTCCAAATGGGTTTTTAAGTGCTAGTAACTAGTCCGTTAGGACAAGATGTTCGGGTAAACAGAATCTATAGAGACTATCCTTTGGTGATCCAAGGACATGTTTTCCTGTCATATTTGATTGAAATGCCCTTCAGAGATTACGATATTATCTTGGGCATGGATTGGTTAGCCAGGCATCAAGCCATGATTGACTGTAGACTGAAGACAGTCACTTTTGGTCTCCCTTTGTACGGTGATGTGATAATAGATGGGGAGAGGCATTTACTGCCATCAAACATTATTTCGGCTGCAATAGCCAGAAGAATGATCAAAAAGGGGGTGTGAAGCATACTTGGCACATGTGATAGACACCCAAGTGGGGAGCCCAGCACTGAGGGACATCCTTACAGTATGTGACTTTCCGGATGTGTTTCCTGATGAATTGCCAGGATTACCTCCAGAAAGAGAGGTGCAGTTTGAGATTGATGTTATGCCTGGTATGGACCCAATCTCCATAATGCCATATAGAATGGCACCAGCAGAATTGAAAGAGTTGAAAGTACAGTTGCAAGAGCTGCTTGACAACGGCTTTATCCGCCCTAGTGTGTCACCTTAGGGAGCACCAGTGTTGTTTGTAAAGAAGAAGGATGGCACTCTCTCCGGTTATGCATTGACTATCGGCAGTTGAATAAGGTGACAATAAAGAACAGATACCCATTGCCCCGCATTGATGACTTATTTGATTAGTTGAGGGGTGTAGCTGTGTTCTCCAAAATTGACTTGAGATCAGGTTATTATCAGCTGAAAGTACAAGAGCAGAGTATTTCTAAAACTGCCTTTAGAACCCGCTATGGCCATTATGAGTTCTTGGTCATGCCATTCAAGTTAACTAATGCTCCGGCTGCTTTTATAGATCTGATGAACACTATCTTCAGACCATACCTCGACCAGTTTGTTGTGGTATTTATTAATGATATATTGGTCTATTCGAGGAATGCAGAAGAGCATGATAGACATCTGCAGATTGTACTGCAGACTTTGAGGGAGAAACAGCCATATGCCAAATTGTCGAAGTGTGAATTTTGGCTGAAGGAAATATCCTTCTTGGGGCATGTAGTATCAGTAGAGGGCATCAAGGTAGACCCAAGTAAGATTGAAGCTGTCCTTAATTGGAGGCCACCCAGAAATATCACAGAGATTCGCAGTTTTCTGGGTTTAGCTGGATACTACCGTAGATTTGTGAAGGGATTCTCCATGTTGGCATCTCCATTGACCAAGCTACTTAGAAAAGATGTGAAATTTCAGTGGACGGATAAGTGCCAATAGAGTTTTAATGAATTAAAGAAATGTTTGACTGAAGCTCCAGTCTTGACTTTACCTACCCCGAGTAAAGAATACACAGTTTACAGTGATGCTTCTCACAATGGGTTAGGCTGTGTATTGATGTAAGATCGAAATGTTATTGCCTATGCATCACGCCAGCTAAAACCGCATGAGAGGAATTATCCGACACATGACTTGGAGCTTGCAACTTGCAGCTATTGTGTTTGCTCTTAAGATCTGGAGACACTATTTGTATGGGGAAAAGTGTTACATCTACACAGATCATAAGAGTTTGAAGTATTTGGGTACTCAGAAGGAGTTGAATTTGAGACAGAGGAGATGGTTAGAGTTGATAAAAGATTATGATTGTTTGATAGACTATCAGCTAGGGAAAGCTAATGTTGTGGCTGACGCCTTAAGTTGCAAGACTATGGCAAGTCTACGGGTTACTCCTTTGTCTATGGTATATGAGTTGAAATCATTACATGCCAGCTTAGAGATTAATGATGAGGGGCAGACAGCAGTTGCATGGCATGTACAGCCAGTATTGAGTGATCAGGTCAGAATGGCTGCTCAGAATGATGAGAAGTATCAAAAGTTATTGGAAGAAGTCCGACAGGGCAAGGAACCTGAATTCTCAATCAGAGATGATGGTCTACTGCTACACCAGGGCAGAATATGTGTTCCTAATGATGTCGATTTGAGGCAAATCATTTTGAAGGAAGCACATGAGTCTCCTTTTGCCATGCATCCCGGTGGCACAAAAATGTATAGAGGGCTAAAGGAGCATTACTGGTGGATGGGTATGAAAAGAGATGTGGCAGAGTTTGTTTCCAAATGCCTAACTTGTCAGCAAGTAAAGGCAGAGCATTAAGTACCCGCTGGGTTGTTACATCCACTACCAGTACCAGAATGGAAATGGGAGAGAATAACGATGGATTTTGTGATGGGACTTTCGAGAACACAAAAGAGTCATGATGCAATTTGGGTCATTGTTGATAGATTGACCAAGTCTGCTCATTTTCTGCCAGTTCGGATGGACTACAGTTTAGAAAGATTGGCCAAGTTGTACATTGATGAGATTGTGAGACTACATGGAGTGCCAGTATCCATCGTATCAGATAGAGATCCTAGATTCACTTCTAGATTCTGGGGCAGTCTTCAGAGAGCCCTAGGAACTAGATTGAACTTCAGTACTGCATTCCACCCATAGACAGATAGCCAGTTTGAGAGGGTAATTAAGATCTTGGAGGATATGCTACGGGCTTGTGTGATTGAATTTGAGGGCAGTTGGGATACACACTTGCCTTTGATTGAGTTTGCTTACAACAATAGCTACCAATCAAGCATTGGGATGCCTCCATATGAAGCTTTGTATGGCAGAAAATGTAGAACCCCATTGTGTTGGGATGAAGTGGGTGAAAGAAAGATGATTGGGCCAGAAATTGTTCAACAAACTGAAGAGAAAATCAGATTGATCAGAGATCGACTTAAGACTGCATCAGACCGTCAGAAGTCCTACATTGATCTGAAGAGAAGGGATATTGAGTATGCAGTGGGTGAGAAAGTATTCCTAAGGTTTCCCCTTGGAAGAGAATTATGAGATTCGGCAGAAAGGGGAAACTGAGTCCTCGTTTCATTGGGCCATATGAGGTTCCGAAAAGAGTGGGTTCTTTGGCATATCGTTTGGCACTACCTCCAGAGTTGGAGAAGATACATAATGTCTTCCATGTGTCTATGTTGAGGAGGTATCGATCAGACCCATCTCATGTACTACCAGTAGAAGAAATTGAAGTGAATCCAGACCTCACATATCAAGAAGAACCCATAGAGATTCTGGCTTATGAGGTGAAGCAGCTACGGAACAAGCAGATTCCGTTAGTAAAAGTGCTGTGGAACCATCATTCGGGCCAAGAAGCTACTTGGGAATGAGAGGAGGACATGAGGAGACAGCACCCACAGCTGTTCAGAAATTGATACCAGGTAAAAATTTCGAGACGAAATTTATTTTAAGGGGGGGAGAATTTTAACACCCCTATTTGTATAGCCTGGTACATTTCACTGTTCCGGTGACCAGAGTCGGTTCGGACAATTAAAAGGATTAGAACCACACTTAAGACAACTAGATAAACCATAAACACAAATAATTAGTAATTGCCAACTAGTTAAGTATAAAAAAGAAAAACAGAACATAAGAAATTAAATGAGCCTAGAGTCACAGCGATGGGTGACCTTCTCAGGAACGACTGCGAAGTCGATTTAAACTCAAATTTCGAACCGTAAAATGTGACGTTGCGGTCCTTAAGACTATTGTGAACATAGTGGAAAAGAGAAATCATGAAAAAGAATTGTTAAGCCAGTCAAATAATTAGGTCAGAGAGCCGGAAGAAATAGTGAATTATTTGCAAACCGGGTTGAACCGGTGAGGGGCAATTTGGTCAATTGACCCCTAGAGCTGACTCCTGACCTAACTGTCAAATAAAATTAGAGAAAAGAAAATTTCGTAATCGAGAATTAAATTAAAAGAACTAAAGAAAAATAAAAAAAAATGAAAAAAGAAAGTTAAAGCAATTGATGACATCATCATGATGATGCAACTATGACTTCATAATTAATTTTAATTTAATTAACTAATTGACTAAGTCAAATTAAAGAATAAAAACAAAAATTGAAAAGCCAAATTTTTATCTTCTTCTTCTTCTTTTTTTTTTTTTTTTTTTCCGTAGCTTCTCATCTCTCTCTCTTTTCTCACTAAATCCTCCATAGCTACTTAATTTCAAGCTTTTAAAGCTTGAATCAACCCTATAAATCCCACAATTTTCCTAAATAAAACTTGTTCTTAGATCTTGGCAAGCCTATTGAGAAGGAAATTTGAAGGAAAATAAAGGGAAATTGAAGCTTTGGGAAACTTCGCAAGAGGTTAGTGACAAATTCTTCAAATTATCTATTGAATTCTTGTTTAAGTAATTGATGTAAATTAGAAATTAACTTTGAATGAAAAGAAAACAATTATTGAGGGACTATATATAAATTCAACCAGCTAGGGTTTATGTTTGAAATGGGTGATTTGATGCAAATTAGAAAGTAGTTAAGTGAGAATAAGTGAATGAGAACTAAATATGCATTTATAATTCAACAAATGAACTAAACACGGAAGTTAGGGTTTTAGCACCTAGGGTTTAGAGGCAAAAATTTGGAGAAATGGTGAAATGATGTATTTGACCTAGTTTGAAGTGAGAAATGGTCATTTGTGACCAAATGAAGTGTGTTGGAAGTGTTTGAATTGAGGTTAAATTCGGATTGAGAGTGGTCATGCTGCAGGCAGCAGGACCAAGGTCCCTTTGAGGGACCAAAACTGAAAATTTATAAGTCCAATTGGTATGAGACCAATTGAGAATGAAAATAGACACAAAATGACACAAATTTCATTTAGGAATCATGCCCAAAAAGTGAACCAAACCTAGTGAATAAATTGACCAAATCCCGAAATTCTCAGTCTGACCTGTACAAACTGACTAAATGAACAGTGTTTGTTCATTTCGCCATAACTTGAGCTAGGCAGGTCTAAATGACCTGAAATTTTACCAGTGGACAGCTAAGATATAGACCTAAAACTTTCATAGAACACAAATCCAAATTATTCCATTAACCAAGTCATTTGGCCACCCAAATTTGGTGACCTAAAGCCGCGAGAACTGAATTTGCCCGTAAATCAGGTTAAGTCCAATCCGGCAGCCATGGTTCAAATGGCTATAACTTGAGCTACAAAACTCCAATTGGAGTGATTCAAAAAGGAGAATAAACTTAAGATAATAGGGAACATTTTCTATGAAGAAAGTTTTGCCAAATTCTAACAGTAAAATGACCAATGGAGCAGTGCAACTTAAGACACCAAAACTGAAAATTTGCAAATTTGCCTAAAAGACTTAGAATTTGAGTAAACAACCAAAACCAACAAATTTAGTGACCAAAATGTGGTATGTGGGTGAAGTTGGAATTCCCATACCTATTAAGCCTTTTCAAGTCAACAAATTAACTTGAATAGTGTAGTGAATAGTAACCCCGAAACACAAAATTTAAAGAACGTCAAGTTTAGCACATTAGAGCTAGGTATAAGTGAATGTAAATTTATTTTTGGATTTATGCTAAGTTATGGTACTGAAACACTGTGAAACTGTGTATTTCAGTGGAAAGGAATGCCGGAAAAGAACCCGAGGAATCGAGTCAAGGCCAAGAGGCGACTCACTTAAGGTTTGTGCACAACATCAACATGCTTTAAAAATTCATTGACAAAGTGAATGAAATATGTATTTTACTTTTGCTTTGAATTGTTGAAAGTTATTTGTGTATATTTGAATTGGCAATGTTTAGTAAATTATTAAGATAAGTTTTGAAACCACATTGTCATGACCATATATTTGAACACCTCACTAGCATGACTAGTGGGGGTAATCAGTTTCGAATTTTAATTCCTTCTCTGGCTGAAGTGTTGGGGTTTGTGCCAGTAGAAGAAGAAATTGAATGGATATCCATATATTTGAGCTAGCTAGCCTTGTGATGTGACTTCTCCTTAGCCTCTAGCTATTGAGATTATATTTGTTTCGAATGACATGATAAAACTGTGGGTTTTATAAAATGTGTTTTGATACTTCGAAATGAACTTGTTTGGATTAAAATCTCATAATTCATGTTTTGTATTTAATTCTCATGTTCAGTCCAATTTTTGAAGAAATGTGATTTAAATTCTGCATAAAGATTATTTTAGTATGTTGTGCACCACTGAGTCCTAGTACTCAGCGATGGCTGTTATTGCTGTCGCAGATTTAGAGACTAGAGGAGCAGCAGATTGAGCTGTTGAGGACAGAGGAGCTACCTGCTTGAAGTTATATCGGGTATATTTTATACCCTGGTTGTAGAAATTTATTTTGATGTATGTAATGTACGTAAATGTATGAACATGTAAAATTGGTCTTGAGTAGCTTGTATAAAGTTTGTAATAAATTTTAGTTTGAATTTCTTTTAATGTAAATTTTTGTAATGATGTATATAAATTGTTTTATCTTTAATGAAATATGAATGAAATATTTTATTTTAATTTGAATGAAATTGATTGATAGTATTTTGTTGAATTCTGAATTTTTGGAAACCGAGAAATGATGATTGTTGAATTTTGAAACTTGAGAAATTGGTTGGAGTTGTTGAAATTGTTGAGAAAAATTATTGGAAGTGCTTTTTACAGGAATTTGAAGAACTGTTTTCTCAAAATACAGACGGCACTTTGCCGAAATTTCTATAAAATTTACGAAAAAATAAAATGGACCAAAAATTTTAACTAGTTTTCAACTTTAATTAAATGTTTTCATACCTATTAGAAAATGCTCACCACATATCAAAAGTAAGAAAATTTTTTTAGAAAATCCCTTGTAGGGTACTTAATGGGTTATCGGTAGGTGAAGTTCGGTAGTTCATTAGGTATTCTACGGGATCATGTTATGCCTTACAGAGGGGTAATGTGTGACTTTAACTTCCCACAGGTAAGCATCTAAACTGTTATTTTATCGAATATCCTTGTTTTGTTTTCTTTAGTTTTCTTTTGAAATTTCTTTTGTATCCAGTCGCACTAAATCTCAAAATAGATTATCTAGACCAATAGTTATTTCCTGCGTCTTCTTTTATTTCATTCGCAAATTCCATTTATCGTCATTTAGTTTTCATTTCCTTCGAAAGTAGACATTCAAGTCACAGGCAACTTGTAAATACTCAAAAGAATATAGGCAGGGTGGTTTTGACATGAGAGTTTTCGGTCTAAAAAAATAAAAATGACAAAGGAAGATAGGTGTAGCATAGGTCGGATAGGTTGGAAATAAGAATAGGTCAAACAAATAAGTTATGAGGTCAGGCCAAGGAACGAGCCCAGGTGATAATATAATAGATCTAAAATCAAGATAAGATCGGATCCCGGACTAGCGACTAAAAGAGATCGGATATCGCTAATCGAAGAGTTCCAATAAAGCGATCATGCAGAAGATCAGCAAGGAGTTCGGTCTAACGTCCACTATCTAGTTATAAGGTCTTGTAGGCTAGGAAAAGCTGTACACGGGTCTCTTGTGTCCTTGGTACTTCATTCCCACAAAAAAGGGTTAAGAAGGACCCTTTACTAAAATCCTTAGTTCCAAGTTCTTACTAAACGCCATTCTAATAAACACATTAAGAGTTCGGGGGAGAGTTCTTAGCCGAACTTAGTTTAATTTTTAACGCAAACACATTAGGAGTTCGGGGGAGAGTTCTTACCCGAATTCTCGGCCAAAAACCTTAATAAAATATGTGGAGATCGGAGGAGAGTTCTTATCCAAAATCTCCCGCTTAAATTTTAAACAGAACATACCAAGAGTTCGGGGGAGAGTTCTTACCCAAATTCTCTGCCAAAAACCTTAATAAAATATGTGGAGATCGGAGGAGAGTTCTTATCTGAAATCTCTTACTTATATTTTAAACAGAACACACCAAGAGATCGGGGGAGAGTTCTTACCTGAATTCTCGGCCAAAAACCTTAATAAAATATGTGGAGATCGGAGAAGAGTTCTTATTCGAAATCTCTCGCTTAAATTTTAAACAGAACACACTAAGAGATCAGGAGAGAGTTCTTACCCAAATTCTCGGCCAGAAACCTTAATAAAATATGTGGAGATCGGAGGAGAGTTCTTATCAGAAATCTCCTGCTTAAATCTTAAATAGAACACACCAAGAGATCAGGGGAGAGTTCTTATCCGAAATCTCCTGCTTAAATTTTAAACAAAATACACTAAGAGATCGGGGGAGAGTTTTTACCCGAATATTCGGCCAAAAATCTTAATAAAATATGTGGAGATCGAAGGAGAGTTCTTATCCGAAATCTCCCGCTTAAATTTTTAACCGTATACATTAAGAGATCGAGAGAGAGTTTTTACCTGAATTCTCTTAACTTAAATCGAAATTAAAACATCACAACTTCAATATGCGAATTAACCCCCAATAAAAAATCCATTACACAATAACTATTCACTGAAGGGTCATCTCATGTACTCATGTTCTTGGGCAACCCTAAATAGTGAAATATCAAATATTTCTTTTATCCGTATAAAGGATTAACATCGTCATTACAAACCCTAATTATCAATTTTAATTTATAAAGAGCATAACATTAAATCTGCTTACTCTCGTTGAGGGACGAGGTAGGGTGCCTAACACCTTCCCCACCCATATACGGACCCCAAACCTAGAATCTCTATTTTCAAAGTGGTTTTTAATTTATTTTTAAAAATGGTTTTCTTTAATTTCCCTCAAAATTAAAGTGGCGATTCCTCACTTTTTCCACTTCAGTGAGTACTCGTCCGGTGACCGCAAAACCCTTGCTACAGCTTGGCGACTCCACTGGGGATTTTTCACCTTAACCCTGGTTTAGAGGTCCAAAAACAGATTTAATTTTATGCTCATATAAATTAAAATCGTAATTAGGGGGTTTAACTTACAAAATTCGAAAGTCTTGATATATATTGTTATTATTCTTTTTAACCATTTTGCTTATTTTGATTGTCTTATTTATTATAGCAATCTTCGTCTAAAAGAAAAAAAAAAAAACTCTCCCATACAGGGAAGAGGTAAATATGTCCCTTCACAAACTGATTACTTACATAATGTCCTCACACACTTCAGCCCTATACCCGGGCTTTCTTACCCTTTTAGGAAATAGGAGGGAGTCGTGTAGCGTTACCTGTGGGTTTACCCCATTAGTATCTGTGAAGGCTTCTGCTTAGATTGGAACTTGTTCCATTTATTATGATACCCGTGGAATTCTCCCATTAGTATCATGGTGGTGGAATGAGGCTCTACTGTTTACAGTAGGGATGATTTGGGAACATGTGGCTTTAGAAAATTAGACCTTGAGCTAAACTATCACAGTAGCTGAAAACCATAGCGAACTACCTCGTAAGATAGAACTATCCAATTAGATAGTACTTACATGGTACTAGGACTCTCCCTATCTTAGGACAAAAGGGACATACTTATTTTCACCATATTCTGTTTGTATTTTTAAATTTTTAAATGACTTGAGGGAAATTTTGAATCATACTGTTAGGATGATCTAAACACCTTCTTACTTTGATAGGTGTATAGATATTGCCATGCCAATAGTATAATTCAAAATTACCTGAATTTATTCTACTAACGTATTTCCTCCACAGGAATTATAAATTCGAGTCTGTAAAGGAAAAATGGAAACTTTAATATGGCATCCTCGAGTCAGTCAACTGAAAGAGTTCCAAAGCAGGAACAGAATGCTAGACAATGGTCCAAACCACTTCATAGTTCAGAGTCCCCACAGATTGATGGCATAGGGGCAGACATTGGCCTATTACCTCCATTGGATCCAAGAAAGGTTAAGGTTAGAATGACCGATTTTGAGGATCTATCCAGTAGTTGGAAATCACTTCCCGATCATGTCAAGGAAAAGTTTGAGGAAAAGTACGGGAGGATTGCAACTTTGACACGGGTCAGAGTACAAGTTCTGGCATTAAAGGCCATGCTATCAACTTGGAATCCCAAGTATGGGGTGTTCTCCTTCAACGATATTGATACAACTCCCACTATAGAAGAATATCAAGAGCTACTAGAAATCCCTTATGTGGCGCAGAATCAGATTTACCTACACCTTGAGCATAGACAGACCTAGAAATGGTTCGCACATATACTTGGAATCTCTATAGAGGAAGCAAAGGCGAAGGAAATCATTAAGGGAAGCACACATGGGTGATATTGAACTTACATCAAGAAGCATTTGGATCTGCATATTCAAAGCAAGCAATGGGAACAGGCTTCGTTGACACTAGCTTTGGGAATTTATGGCCTGATCTTATTTCCTGGGCCTTTGGGAGTTATAACTCACAGCGTCACATAAATGTTTTAGGCAGTAGAGAAGCAAAATGTTAACCTAATACTTGCAATCCTTGCAGAGACCCTCTTGACTCTAACCTATTGCCGACAATAGGGTAAGGGAACTATCAAGTGCTGTTCCCAATTGCTACATCTTTGGATCCTCAGCCACATCTGTCCTTTGGAAACTAAGGATTAACCTGGTATCCCAACCAGCCTCTCATCAAAAAAATGGCTAGATTGGCAATAAGTCCAAAGAATGAACTACAATGGCAAGAGCAGATTCTAAGATTCAACAGTCACAACTATTGCTGGAGGAAGTTATGGACTATGGGCCAGCCTATTTTGTTTAGTACAGGAGATAATCATTTGGTACCTTTGATCGGATTGATCGGATACACAAGTTACATCCCAACTTTGGTAATGAGGAAATTCGGTTCAACCCAGTTCGTGCCCAATGTTGAAGGACTTCATCAAGCTCATTTCTATCATGAACCCGAAAGAGAGAAAGAACTGAAAGCATTTCGCAAATCTTGGGAAAAGGTTACCATGATTGAATGGTCGCCTAAAGGACCAAGCACCACGGAAGATTATCTCAGGTGGAGAATAAGCAGAGGCCCGTGTATCAAGTTTTCGAACTAGCAGAGCCTAAGGGAAGCACGCCTCAACAGGAAGTTCTTTTAGAAAAAGTAAATGCCAAGCTAGTCAGCTCTCTATAGAGTTCGAATGCCGAGAACCAGCAATTGTGAGAACTTATAAGTAGCTAGAAGACTGATAGCAAATCCTGAAAAAGGAGGTAAAAAGGCTCAGGGAAGAAGTGATAGCAGAAAAAGCAAAATTTAAGGAACAAGAAACACAGGGGGAAAAGGAAAAGACATCGCTTCAAGGTGTAGTGAGAGAGGTAAGAGTTCAGAATGGCAAATTGCGAGAAAAGCTAGAATATCAGAAAATACTCATGAAAGAATATAAATAGGAAAGCAAAAAGAAGAAGCTGGAATTGAAGGAGCAGGCACAACTTATTAATGAAATTTTGAAAGAATGTGCCAAAGAAAGGAAAGAAAAAGAAAGACAAGCAACCCTTCATCAAGAGCTGAGACAAAATGTTGACCAGCTAGAAAGAATGATAGCACAAGGGAAACAAGAGCTCCTGCCAGAATCTGAGTATGCCTTGAAGACATTCAATCCTGCCAAACAAGAAGAAAGACTCTATGAGTACCTCAAAAGATGTCATTGTATTTTAAAGAGTCTTCTTTGCCACTACCTCCCCCACTCCCAACAATGGTTGATTCCCATCAAGCTTCAACCTTTTTCACCTTCCAGCCTCCTATTCCTGATCCGATGATCACTGTTAATCCAACACTCCCGAATAATGACTTACCCTTTTCTTATTATCCAGCTATCTCAAACGCTGAATTGCACCCTTCCATACCAATCCCTCCAGTTCACCCAGCCACTTATTTCCCAACTGGGGGAATAGCTCATGCAATAGGAGGAGAAAGTAGAGCGAGAGAAAATGAAAAGTTATCTACTCTAAAAGAAAGATTAAGAGCAATAGAGGGTCTGAATATGTATGGCTTAGCAGATGTATCGTCACTAAGATTAGTACTAGATGTGGTGATACCACCCAAGTTCAAAGTTCTGGACTTCGATAAGTATACCAGAAATTCAGACCCCCCGCATCCATTTGGCCACTGGTCCACTTTTTTCATGAAAGCCTCTCAAGGGTAGCTTTGAGGTGGTGCATACAACTGGATAGGAGCAAACTACGCTCCTAGAAGGATTTGGCTGATGCTTTCCTTAAGCAATACAAGTTCAACTGCGATGTTGCGCCCACAAGGAGAGACCTCCAAAACCTAGTGCAAAGGGAAAGGGAAAGCTTTAAGGAGTATGCCCAGAGATGGAGAGAGAAGACAGCTGAGGTATATCCTCTAGTTACTGACAATGAGCTTTGCTCTCTCTTCATTGAAACCTTGAAGGCCTCGTACTTCAATCTAATGATCGGAAACACATCCAATAGCTTTTCCAACATTAACCTAGCCAGCGAAAGAATTGAAGCTAACTTCAGGTTAGGACGGTTACAGGAGTTGACTGAGAACTCTGCAAAGAAAACTGCCAGTTTTGGAAAGAAAAAGGAAGGTGATGTACACTCCATCACTCGATAAGCCCAACCTCCATTCCCTCAAAATAACTTTCGGCCGTACCCTCCTACTTAAGGCCCGACAGTAGCAAACATTCCGCTCCCTTTTCCCAATTATCCTCACCCTTGTCCACAATATCCACCGCAAGCTACTTGCCACCCCAGACTGCCTACCCAACCTAATCAGTTGAAACCATCCGCTCCCCAAACCAACCCAAGACCTCAGAGGAACCCTGATCCACCTCTCCCCCTTACACTCGGTGAAATCTACCAATACCTTCTCGGTATAGATCAGATAGTGCCTATCCCCCTTGACCCAATTCAACCGCCATATCCTAGGTGGTATGATGCTAGTGCCCAATGTGAATATCATGGTGGGGCACTGGGGCATTCAACTGATAACTGTGGAGCTCTCCAAGGAAGAGTACAGACCCTGATTAGAAATGGGTGGTTAAAAATTGAGGGAAATGGCTCTCTTTCCAATGTCACTTCAAACCCATTACCTAATCATGGTACAGGCAATGGCGTGAATATGATAGAACCTTGGGATGAAAGGTCAATTTTGGAAGTAGATCAGCTGATTCCTCATTTCTAGGAGATTTTTGTAATGGTAGTAAGAGAGGGATATCTATGCCCTCAGGAATCCGGATCGAGAAGTGATCAGCACAGTTCAGGATGCCCTTACCATGGAGGAGTGGCAGACCATGAGTTGCATAATTGTGATGAATTCTAGCAGGAAGTTTGAAGAATGTTGTCGCTCAAAACTTTGAGATATTAGTGGAGGTCAAGGATGGAGGGCGAAGTGAACACAGCCAGATTTAGCCAAGACGCCTCTACCCCAAACCCAAGACTAGTCTTTTCTGCTCCCAATACACCAGCACCACCAATAATGATCATCCGAACCCCGCCTCAACTCCCAGTCACCAATGCCTATGTAGTGCCTTGGAACTACAACCTCTAAGTTTTTACTCAAGGTGCATCCAACAGCACTCCAATTCCTTCCCTTAACCATACCCACACTCAACCCATCACCCTTTCTAAGCCATGCTTCGCTCCTCATGAGCATTTTAAAATGACCTACATAGGACCCTCTAACAATACTTCTCTCTAACCAAACCCAAAACCTGTCACAACCAATAAATCCCTCCCACAAGATCAGGAAGTAGAATTTATAACTCGGAGTGGGAGATGTTATGAAAATGATGAGGTTGAAAAGAAGAAGGGGAAAGTAAAAATGGGAGAGCCACTAGAAAATACGAAGGAGAGGGCTATGAGGGTTGAGAAAGGTGAAGCTGCTGAAAAGAAAGAAGAGGAGGAATTGCTGCTACAAATAATGAAACAGAGTGAATATGACGTTATCGAGCAACTGAGAAAGATGCCTACTTGGATTTCCTTGCTGTCCTTGATTCTAAGCTTAGAAGTGCATTGCCAAGCCTTGTAAAAAGTTCTGGACCAGGCCTTTGTGAACCTTGATATCACACCAGGGCAATTTGAGAAAATAGTTAGGCAAATTCAGGCATCCAGTTTTGTCACTTTCTCTGAAGATGAGATAGACCCGGCTGGCTTCAAGCATACCAAAGCTTTGCATGTGACAGTCAAGTGTAAAGGGTGCATAGTTGCCAAAGTCTTGATTAACAATGGATCTGCCCTAAATGTCTTGCCTAATGCCACCTTGGTAAGACTACCTATTGACCCATCAAACATACGCCAATGTGCCATGGTGGTAAGAGCCTTTGACAGTACAAAGAGGGAGGTACTTGGGGAGATCGATTTGCCGCTTCAGATCCAGGCATGCACTTTTAACGTCACTTTCCAAGTAATGGATATCGAGCCTACATACACTATGTTGTTGGGGAGACCCTGGATCTATTCGGCAAATGCTGTGCCTTTGACTTTGCATCAGAGGATCAAGTACATCATGGGCGACAAAATCATCACAGTGAAAGGGGAGGAAGCCATGCTAGTCACCAAGCCTCAATCTATTCCTTATGAGGAAACAACCAAAAGATCCTTGGAAAGTTCTTTCCAAGCACTGGAATTACAAGGAACTACCCCTAGGGATGAAAGGGCTGCGGCTATGGTTGCGAAGGTGATGTTAAGAAGCGGCTATGAAAAGGGCAAGGGATTGGGCGCCACGTTACAGGGGATTATCAAACCTGTACCAGCTATTCAGAAGATCGATCACTTCGGCTTGGGATATGAGGAAGATGCTCTTATGGATGGGAGATTCTGGATGAGGAATATGCTCCGGGATCAAAGGTTTGACCGAAAAGTCAGGAAAATGAAAGTTGTCCTGAAAATAACAAATGTTTTCACCAAACCGATCATCGAGAATCCAGAAGAAAGTGAAAAATCTCTTGAAGAACCACCCATCGATGTCATACAACTAGACTCCTTGTCCGAGGCACTGATTTCACCAATCCCTGAGGGGCAAGAGCTTGATAATTGGAAAGCAGAAGATATCCCCATGCTTAATCTCGAGTAAAGTGCATTTTATTATCAACACTTGATCATTCTGTCCATGGTGATAAGTGTAACGCTGTAAATGGACCCTTTTCTTATGATTAAAGTATTAATGAATTAATAAGCGCATTTTGTGTCCAATTCTCTTTTCCTTTCGCCATTAAAATCTATTTTTTTTAATATGCTCCACTTTCATTTCTTCAGGACCATTGACCAATTCACACCTAATAATTCAATTGACTCAGAAGTTCCTTATGTTAACTTTGAAACTCCCATAATTGCCATTGGTTCAAGTGATTCTGAAGAAAAACTTGTAGAAGAATGGGTGAAAGAGATGAACCTTCCCTGGTGCCTTGTGGGGATGAAACGCACACCATAAATCTAGGGACTGAGGAAATAAAGAGGGAACTTAAAGTCGTGAATAACGGAGAATTTGAGAGTATGGTCAGCTTGCTCAAGGAATTCATTGATGTATTCTTGTGGAGTTATGACGACATGCCAAGATTGGATCCTCAGATAGTAACGCATAAAGTCCCTCTGATTCCTGGGACGATTCCAGTGAAACAGAAGTTGAGAAGAATGAACCCCGACACACTGCTTAAAGTTAGGGATGAAGTCAAAAAGCAGTATGATGCTGGGTTCCTAGAAGTGGTCAAATACCCTCAATGGATAGCTAATGTTGTCCCGGTAATGAAGAAGGATGGAAGAGTAAGGGTATGTGTTGATTACAGGGATCTCAATAAGGCAAGCTTGAAGGATAATTTTCCTCTCCCACACATGGATGTACTGGTAGACAATGCTATAGGGCTGGGAAGATGTTCGTGTATCGACGGGGCATTGGGGTATAACCAAATCCCCATGGATGAAGAGGATAAAGACAAAACTACTTTTATCACCCAGTGGGGGGTATTTTCCTATCGGGTGATGCCCTTTGGATTAAAGAATGCCAGAGCTACCTACCAATGCACTATGGTCACATTATTCCACAATATGATGCACAAGGAAGTAGAAATGTATGTGGATGATAGGATTATCAAGTCCAGAGAGGGAGAAAGTCATGCACAGGTGTTGAGAAAGGTGTTTGAAAGGCTCAGGAAGTATCAACTGAAACTGAACTCGGCTAAATGCGTGTTTGGGGCCAGGTCTAATAAGTTATTGGGATTCATAGTAAGCGAAAAGGGAATAGAAGTGGATCCAGACAAAGTTTGAGCCATTCAAGAAATGCCATCCCCAAAGATAGAAAGGGAGGTACATAGTTTCCTGGGAAAGCTAAACTATATTTCGAGATTCATCTCCAATCTCACTGTTAAAGCTGAGCCCATTTTTAAACTGCTCAAGAAGAATAACACCACTCAGTGGGATTAAGTTTGTCAATAGGCTTTTGAAAAGATTAAATAGTACTTGTCAAATCCGCCAGTATTGGTTCCTCTAGTGATGGGAAGGCCATTGATTTTATACATGGCAGTTTAGTAGAGTTCGATGGGGTGTGTTATGGGGTAGCACGATGACACAAGAAGAAAGGAAAGAGCCATTTACTATCTAAGCTAAAAATTCAACGATTGCAAGTTGAGATACTCGTTCTTAGAGAAAACTTGTTGCGCATTGGCCTGGATGGCAAATCGACTCAAGCATTACATTTTGAATCATAAAACATGGCTCATCTCCAGAATGGACCCAATCAGGTATGTATTTGAAAGCCCGTTTGTGCCAGGAAGGATAGCAAAATGGCAAGTCATACTTTCTCAATATGACATTGTCTACATGACCAGAAAGGTAGTAAAAGGGAGCGTGATTGCTGATCTCCTAGTAGAAAACCCGATCCAGGATTATGAAGCTCTGGATTTTGAATTTCCCGATGAGTATGTTAATGAAGTAGCAACGATGACAAAGAACCAACTGACGTATGGGAAATGTATTTCGACGAAGCGGTCAATTTGTCAGGTAATAGTATTAGAACAGTTTTGGTATCCCCAGATGGAAAACACTTCCCAATAGCTATCAAGCTGAGGTTCGATTGCACCAATAATGTTGCAGAGTATGAAGCCTGTTTGATGAGTTTACAGGCTGCCATCGAAATGAAGATCAGAAAGTTACAGGTGTACGGAGATTCAGCCTTGATCATTTACCAAGTCAAAGGAGAATGGCAAACTAATGACCTGAAACTGATCCCATATCAAAAGTATCTTCTAGAACTGATCAAGAAATTCAAAGAGATTTCCTTCACTCACCTTAACCGTGATAAGAACCAATTCGCCAATGCCTTAGCCACTCTAGCTATCATGGCTCAAATGGAAGAGAGACAGACAACACAGGTGTTACAGATCAAAGCAAGGAGTGAGCCGGCGTACTGCTGCATGATCGAAGAAGAAACAGATGGTAAATCCTGGTATCATGACATCCAGGTCTACATCAAAACTAGGGAATATCCTCCCGGGGTAAGCCGAAATGAAAGAAGGATGATCAGGAGATTAGCACTGGGATACTTCTCCAGTGGGGAAATTTTGTACAAAAGAAACTCTAACGGTGAATTGTTGAGGTGCATGGATGCAAAAGAAGCAAAGAGGATCCTTTTTGAGACTCATGAGGGGAATTGCGCTATTCATGCCAATGGGCATATGATGGCTAAGCAAATCATGAGACGGGGATACTTCTAGACTACTTTGGTAAAAGACTGCATCGAGTACTTTCGGAAGTGTCATAAATGTCAAATCTATGCTAATCTAATAAATATCCTGCCTCATCAGCTTTTTAATCTTGTCTCGCCTTGGCCTTTTGCAATGTGGGACATCAACGTAATCGGTCCTATTAATCCCAAAGCATCAAATGGGCACAGGTTCATCTTGGTAGCTATTGACTATTTTTCCAAATGTGTTGAGGCAACGTCATATGCACAGATCACACAAAATACATTCCTCAAATTTTTCAAGAATACTATTATCTGCTGACATGGTCTCCCCAGTGAAATTGTCACCGACAATGCTAAGAATTTGAATGGCCCAAAGATCTGAAATTTGTGTGACCAGCACAAGATCCGGCATCTCAATTCTTCACCATACTGTTCCCAAATGAACGGAGTGGTGGAAGCAGCTAACAAAAACCTCAAAAGAATAATCAGAAAAATGACCGTCACTTATAGAGATTGGCATGATATGCTTTCCTTCGCCCTTCATGCTTATCGAACCTCAGTGAGAACGTTAACTGGGGCAACTCCATACTCATTGGTCTACGGCATGGAAGCTGCTTTAACTATAGAGGTGGAAATTCCCTCCCTGAAAATTCTGAAAGAGTCGGGAATCGATGAGTCAGAATGGATTCAATCGAGGTTAGATCAGCTGAATCTAATAGACGAGAAAAGACTAGCGGCAGCATGCCATGGACAATTGTACCAAAGGAGAATGGCTAGAGCATTTAATAAGGATGTTCTCCCCCGCGAATTCCAATCGGGAGATCTAGTTTTGAAAAAGATCCTCTCAAATCAAAATGATTCTCGGGGAAAATGGTTACCAACTTATGAGGGACCCTATGTGGTTAAAAATGCATTTTCTGGCGGTGCACTGATCTTGACTCATATGGATGGCGAAGAATTCCCGAGGTCCGTGAATGCAGATGCTGACAAAAGATATTATGCCTAAAAAAATAAAAAATAAAAAATCATCCTCTAGGAGTGAAAACCCGAAAGGGCGCTCCTAGGACAAAAAAACAGAGAAATAAGGGAGGGAACCCAAGACCATAAGAGGTAATAAGTCACCACAGTACAAATGTTCATCGAAAGATTACTTGAAATAGTGGCAGTTAAGGAAATTCAAAGTTAGCTACAAGGAATTTGTGAGATCTATTCTCATACCCTTTTCCTTTGAAATTGTACCTTTGTCTTTAAGTCATAATAAAATTGTTCCTTTACTCTAATTTGTTTTTCTTATATACCTTCATTTATGTGCGATTAATTCATTAAAACTTTATTATAAGATCAGGATTTGAATATTGATAACCTCATGTATTTTACTATGAGATTTGCAGGAGAAGAACGATGGCCGGGCAAGTTAAAAAAAAAATTGTAAGAGTGAAAACCCAAAAGGGCGCTCTTAACAATATGTGTGAAAGAGAGCGAAAACCTGCGAGGGCGCTTTCTGCAAAATGAGTAAGGAGCCAAAACAAGGAAGGGCATTCTAAAAAATGAGTAAAAGGAGGAAATTGTAAGCCAAGCCTTGGGACTCGTTATAACCCTCTCCATTAATCATCTATCTTCGGGGCCTTGTTAAGTACACTTTGATTGGAGGAACATCTTGTGTCAGGTTTGCCTTGCATTGTCAACGTTTTAATTTCTTGTTATCAACCTCTGGTTCCTTGATCCAAGTTGATTTTAATTTTCAGCATTTTAATTTCCTATCATCAACCTCTGGTTCCTAGATCCAAGTTGATTCTAATTTCCTGTCATCAACCTCAGGTTCCTAGATCCAAGTTGATTTTTAATTTTCAGCATTTTAATTTCCTGTTATCAATCTTTGGTTCCTTGATCCAAGTTGGATTTAATTTTCAGCATTTTAAATTCCTGCTATCAACCTCTGGTTCCTTGATCTAAGTTGATTTTAATTTTCAGCATCTTTAATTCTTATCCTCAACCTCTAGTTCCTTGATCCAAGTTGATTTTAATTTTCATCATTTTAATTTCCTGTCATAAACCTCTGGTTCCTAAATCCAAGTTAATTCTAATTTCCTATCATCAACCACTGGTTCCTAGATCCAAGTTGATTTTTAATTTTCAGCATTTTAAATTCCTGCCATCAACCTCTGGTTCCTTGATCCAAGTTGATTTTAATTTTCAGCATTTTAATTTCCTGTCATAAGCCTCTGGTTCCTAGATCCAAGTTGATTTTTAATTTTCAACATTT
This sequence comes from Hevea brasiliensis, assembly GCF_030052815.1. Lineage (NCBI taxonomy): Eukaryota > Viridiplantae > Streptophyta > Magnoliopsida > Malpighiales > Euphorbiaceae > Hevea > Hevea brasiliensis. Next base: position 17,928,653 of record NC_079493.1, on the reverse strand, counting down.
TAATTTCCTGTTATCAACCTCTGGTTCCTTGATCCAAGTTGATTTTAATTTTCAGTATTTTAATTTCTTGCTCAATACCCAAGTTGTCTTTAATCATTTAATTTCTTGTTGATCGTTGGTTCCAATGTCCCAGCCGCCCAAAATATGGTTCTGAATCTTTACATAATCTCTACACAAGAGAATTTCATTCTCTTTAATAGAAATTATGTAAAGAGGGGCAGTTGTAGATACCATATTTTGGCCGACCTCTGAAGTCAAGGGTCTTTTAAAGTCAAAGCTTTATTATCCATTTTCTACCAATGTCCTGATCATAAGGTAGCTTTTCCAAACTTACTGATTTCTCGTCCCCAGAACAAATCGATCTCACGCTCAAGTTAGATTATTTTCCGATCTCTTGGTCTTTATCAGATGAGTTCGAGTCAACATTAGGTCTCTGGACCATCCAATCTTGCCTACTTATATTCTTCGATCTCTTAGTACAAATATTGCAGAACTTCATTTGGCTAATGTTGTGGTCGGGCTTCTCACTTGAATGCCTCAGATATTCCTTAAAATGAAGTTAAGGTTTCTATCCTGTCTAATAATGGGTCCGATCTTAAAAGTTCAAGTCAATGTCAAATCTCTGCAATTCTAACATTTTAAAGTTTCATCAGGTATTTGGTCATGACTTAGTCCGATCTCATGTTTATGTGTAATGTTTTTCCGATCTCTTACCTTTTGATTAATAGTCGCTCCAATGTTCAACTACATTCAGTCAAGTAAGTACTCAGACAATTTGGATAACTTTCGATCTCATCAAGAAATTGAATATAAAAAAAAGACTTTAATTCATTCTAGAAAATAAAATATACAAAGTAATTAGCAAGGGGGATCCTCTCCGCCCTGCTCCCCGGTTACATTCCCCTCTCTCCCCTCACTCTCTGGCTCTACATCGCTGTCCTCTTCGACCTTTGGGATGAGCTTATCCATCCAGGAGAAGTCTTCCTCAGGATAATGCTTCTTCAGTTCGGCTAGGAGGTCATTATGGGCATTCACATATGCCCCAGCTTCTTTTGTAGTGCTCTCCTCTTCCTTCGCCTGGAGCTCCTCCTCCTTCTCCCGAAGTTCTTCAGAAAAATGGGCGAGATAGGCAGATCGACCAGCTCGAGAAACTTCAAGTTCCTGCTCCACTTCAGCTATTCTCTCTTCACAATACTTCATCCAATCTTCCAATTTAGTGATATAATCATTGGCAGAGGAGAGTTGAGCCTTTGCAGCTGAGGCATCCTGGACCGCTTTAAGAATCTCCTTCCTTAAGGCATGCGCTTTTTCTCTGATCACATGTTGATTTGCAATAGCCTCCAAGCCCAAACTCATTGTTTACGTTAAAATGTCATTGATACTCTCCTCTTCCAATCTGTTCTGATCTTCTTGGAAGCAGATGGAGGCGCCCATGACTTTGGCTAGGCCAGGATTCCTTTGGGTGGAATAGTTCCTTTCTAGTGATTGGATAAGGAGTTAAGCTCCCTAGGAAAGCGTCCTAACAGTAGGGCCAGAAGACTCCCCTTCCACATTGGAAGAGATCAGAGGAGGCAGACATTTAATCTGCCAAAGTGGAGAAACGGTGACCTCTACTTCAAAGACCGGCTGCTCTTAAGGTCGAGGAGGCGAGCTTGGTATTTCTATCAAATCTCGTTGAGGTGTTTAAGCAGTAGTAGCAGTAGCCTCCTTCATCGCCCGTACCTTTCGGGAGACCTCCCTCTTTCGCTTGCAGCTCTCTTTAGAAGTGTCACCACCCGCCATACTTGCACAAAGAAGAAGTCAGTGAGTTCGCTAAGATTTAGAGGCTAGAGATAAGGATTGTACTAGGACCGAGGTCAGAGAGCTGAAGCTCGTAGTCTTCGTCGGTGATCAGCCGCATCATCCACCACTTCAGTTCGGCCATAACCGCATCTAAGCATGAGAATTTATGGGTGGATGCCTGAGTCTTTAACTCTTTCAGTTCTTGTTTAATTCCAATTATGTGGGATCCCTTCAAAGCCGTTTCGATCCTTAGTCCTAAGGATGAAAAATCGATCCTTCCAATTCTTCAGCAAAAGAGGGAGATCGGTAAAAAGCGCGCAGTTCAGCTTTGCTTGAAAGAACCAGAATTCGTCATCCTTCCTTTGGGTAAGCCTATGCAGCTTAGCAAAGACTTTAGCCTTGAGCTCCAGTCTCTTGGCTCGACAGAGGCCCCTGAAGGCTACTAAAGTCCTCCAGGAGTTCGGACGCACTTGAGCTACCAAGATATGGTGGAACTTTAGGATGGCCTTGTAAAATTCATCCAAAGGAAAATGGCGCTCGGCCTTCAGCTGCTCTTCATATACTATGATGAAATCGCCTTCTTCAAAGAAGTGATCGGCTCGAAAGTCGCCATGGCATTTGATCAATTCAAAGGAGTCGATCCGCAGATTGTACTATTGACTTATGGATTGGAGATCGGTTTCTCTTAGGACGGACGGTAGCTCATCGACTAGCAGGTTTTCCCTTCTCGAAGAGGTTCCTCATTTCGGTCTGATAGCCAGACCAGTAACTGGAATGATGGCCGTGCTGGATCATCCGCCTGATCTGATCACATCACCTTCTTCCAAGGTCCACGAAATATGGATGGAAGGCGGGCTTGCAGCTCTCTAACCCTCGGTATCGCTCATTTTCAGAAAACAAAAAGGAAAATTAATCGAGGAAAGATCAAAATCCTTACCGGAGTGTAATTGGTGCCTGAAAACTTTAGAAAATGAGAGGAAATGCTGAAATTGCTAGGGGAAGCTCTGAAATGACATAAGGAAGCAAATGAGTCACCTCTCCCCTATTTATACCATCTGAGCATTAAATGCTCATGAAGTTCTAAGCGATGCATCAGTTAGCGGAATTGGGCCGTCTCCTTAACACATCACATGAAGGTTCCAAAAACATAATAAAAATCACATAAATGAGATCGGTTAACTAAGGTCATCAAATTGAATAAATTTCCAAACCTACTGATCACCGAATGGCGATTCGTCTAGGGATCAGATCGGATACACTTATCAGAGATCAGAAAAATAGCCAATGCAATAACAAAACAAAAACATTAAAATAAAAATTTCATTTCATTTCCAAAAGATCAGATTACATCATTTGGCGATCTCAAAAGATCGGATTGCATCATTTGGGCAATCTCAAAAGATCGGATTACATCATTTAGGCAATCTCTCAAAATTAATACTACATTCTACCTAGCTTAAGACTAATCCGAGGCCAAGAATGCTGGCCTGTGTCAAAGCCTAGTCTTGTGGCTGAATCAAAAGATGTGTTTGATCAGAAAGCCAGCCACAAACATTGGATAGATGTGCAGCTCAGATAGGGTGACTATGACTCTCATGATATTGAGCGGAGTCATTGCCGATGTTGTTGACCAGAATCGAGCTATGGTCAGGATGCTCGATGTGGTTGGGAGCCAAATGAACTTCAAGTGGCAGTCACCGATATCAAGATTGAAATTAACAGTCCTCTTGTTCGAGATCGGTTTACCAATTATATCGATAAACTGATTTGAGATCGACACGGCCGTCACTTTCGATCTTGATCGGTCAATTAGTCTGGTTCCCTCATTGTCATTAGGTGACATTCTCATAGCTCTCCAATCGCCGAGCTCATTAATTTTCAGGCAAAGGGTGAAGGAAACAATCAGAAAAAGATCAAAAGAGCCATCATTATCAGAATTATCGCCGGAAAAGTTAGAATTGGGGAAGTGGTGCATCAAAAATAAACTAAAAAAGGAAAAGTGAAGTGTGAAGGTGATTTCCTATTACTGCATATATATAGGGCCTTGGCATTTATTGCATATAGAACCCAAAGCGGATGCATCGGTAACTGAAGAATTTATTGCTTTGACCAATGTAAGTTAGATGGGAGGAAAGATCGAAATAAGAGAGATCGAGAAATAAGAGGGACCTAATGCAAGAGATAGAGATCGGAAAAGGGGATGGTCATAATGGAAAGATAAGAAGAAACGGGAGGCGACCTATAGAGATCGGAGAACGTAGAGGGTTTAAACAACCTCCAATTAACTCCCTTCATCGTTAGATCTGAGTAGGTTAAAGCGTTTGTGGGCATGATCAGATCCTCACCACACATCTTATATGCAGAAATGCTCGCCTAGCCGTCAGACGCCAAAGCAGTTAAAGCTGCCCCGTACATCCTTATCTCCATCGTTGAACATAATCGTAAGGATGGATTCGGAGCCCTCAGATCAAAAGCAAATGACAGATTCAGTGCCTTTTATTCCCAGCCTTTGGATCCATTTTGTATGGTAAGATCCTTGATCGTTAGATTAAGAGCAGAAAGGACGGATATTTTGAACGGGATCCCGACCCTCCATTTTGATTCTTTTTAATTCTCGGACATCAGATTATGTCCTTTTGAATCCAAGCCCTTCATCTCCCCCTGGCAAGATCCTGACCCTTCATTATGGGCACCCGTTCCCTATAAATACCTGCATGCAATACTATAGAGGAGGAGGAAAAAATGAGAAGGTGGTGATTATAGTGAAAAGACTCTGAAATTTGATTCAATCTTGTTACTTGCCATTCTGAGCTTTCGAAGTGTTGAGAAACTTTAGAAACCAGTTTTCTTAAGTATTTTCATCAAAAGGAGCTCTAAGTCCTGAAACTTCCATTTTTAGTTTCTGTGCAACCATCTTCACATCACCTCATTCCCACCGCTCTAGTATCTGGCATTACCTTCCGAGTTCAACTTCGTTCTGACTTATTCCCATTACTTCTAGTAAGTTCGAGTCCTTCGGCCGTCAGCTTTCACCTCTACAAGATTTGTGGATTCTGGAGTCAGCTCATTTGTCTCCTTAACTTCCCACAGGTAAGCGTCTAAACTGTTATTTTATCGAATATCCTTGTTTTGTTTTCTTTAGTTTTCTTTTGAAATTTCTTTTATATCCAGTCGCACTAAATCTCAAAATAGATTATCTAGGCCAATAGTTATTTCCTGTGTCTTCTTTTATTTCATTCGTAAATTCCATTTATCGTCATTTAGTTTTCATTTTCGTTGAGAGTAGACGTTCAAGTCACAGGCAACTTGTAAATACTCAAAAGAATATAGGCAGGGGTGTTTCGACATGAGAGTTTTCGATCTAAAAAAATAAAAATGACAAAGGAAGATAGGTGTAGCATAGGTTGTATAGGTTGGAAACAAGAATAGGTCAAACAAATAAGTTATGAGGTCAGGCCAAGGAATGAGCCCAGGTGATAATATAATAGATCGGGAATCAAGATAAGATCGGATCTCGGACTAGCGACTAAAAGAGATTGGATATCGCTAATCGAAAAGTTCTAATGAAGCGATCATGCAAAAGATCGACAAGGAGTTTGGTCTAATGTCCACTATCTATTTATAAGGTCTCGTAGGCTAGGAAAAGATGTACACGAGTTTCTTGTGTCCTCGGTACTTCATTCCCACAAAAAGGGGTCAAGAAGGACCTTTTACCAAAATCCTTAGTTCCAAGTTCTTACTAAACGCCATTCTAATAAACACATTAAGAGTTCGGGGGATAGTTCTTACCTGAACTCAGTTTAATTTTTAACACAAACACATTAGGAGTTTGGGGGAGAGTTCTTACCTGAATTCTCAGCCAAAAACGTTAATAAAATATGTGGAGATCGGAGGAGAGTTCTTATCCGAAATCTCCTGCTTAAATTTTAAACAGAACACACCAAGAGTTCGGGGGAGAGTTCTTACCCGAATTCTCGGCCAAAAACCTTAATAAAATATGTGGAGATCGGAGGAGAGTTCTTATCCGAAATCTCCCGCTTGAATTTTAAACAAAACACACCAAGAGATCGGGAGAGAGTTCTTACCCGAATTCTCAGCCAAAAACCTTAATAAAATATGTGGAGATCGGAGGCGAGTTCTTATCTGAAATCTCCCACTTAAATTTTAAGCAGAACACACCAAGAGATCGGGGGAGAGTTTTTACCCGAATTTTTGGCCAAAAACCTTAAGAAAATATGTGAAGATCGGAGGAGAGTTCTTATTCAAAATCTCCCGCTCAAATTTTAAACAGAACACACCAAGATATCGGGGGAAAGTTCTTACCCGAATTCTCGGCCAAAAACCTTAATAAAATATGTGGAGATAGGAGGAGAGTTCTTATCTAAAGTCTCCCACTTAAATTTTAAACAGAATACACAGAGAGATCGGGGGAGAGTTCTTACTCGAATTTTTACCTAAAAATCTTAATAAAATATGTGGAGATCGGAGGAGAGTTCTTATCCGAAATCTCTCGCTTAAATTTTCAACCGAATACATTAAGAGATCGGGAGAGAGTTTTTACCCGAATTCTCTTAACTTAAATCCAAATTAAAACATCACAACTTCAATATGCGAATTAACCCCCAACAAAAAATCCATTACACAACAACTATTCACTGAAGGGTTATCTCATGTACTCGTGTTCTTGGGCAACCCTAAATAGTGAAATATCAAATATTTATTTTATCCGTATAAAGGATTAACATCGTCATTACAACCCCTAATTATCAATTTTAATTTATAAAGAGCATAACATTAAATTTGCTTACCCTCGTTGAGGGACGAGGTAGGGTGCCTAACACCTTCCCCACCCGTATACGGACCTCGAACTTAGAATCTCTATTTTCAAAGTGGTTTTTAATTTATTTTTAAAAATAGTTTTCTTCAATTTCCCTCAAAATTAAAGTGGCGACTTCTCACTTTTCTCACTTCAATGAGTATTCGTCCTGTGACCGCAAAACCCTTGCGACACCAATTCTTGAAAATTTGATTAATTTGAAATTTCGAAAATTTTATAGAAAATTCGGCAGAGTGCCTGCTAACAATTGGGAAAACAGTTCTTCGGAACCTGTAAAAAAAACACTTCTAATATATTCTTCAATTCTCAACTCCAATTAACTTCAACTAAATTTCATCAAATCTCAATATTGCAAATCATAATTTCATTATAATTCATAATTTCATATATAGACAAATTCATACTCATATTTCAAAAATAAAATATAGAAATCTCAATTTACATTAATTACAGAAGTTTACAATTTTACAAAGAAAAATGAAAATGTAAGTACAAAATACAAATTATAAAATATAAAAATACAAAATACAAAATAAAATCCTAGAGTCCTACCAAGTACATTGCAGATGAGAGGTGACACTAAACTCTATGCAAAATCTGGACTCTCACCTAGTCTGAGGTCGACTGGGCTCCCCAACTGTGTCTCCAGTACCTACGCGTGACAAAAAGCGGCGCACTAAGCAATACTGCTTAGTGGTGCTAATATAAAATAAAAATAAACTGAAATAATTAAATATACAGGTATTTTATTGATATTTTATGTAACCTAAAATTTTGGTAATTATTACTAATATTATCAATTTGATACTTTTATGTTCATTATTTGGTAATAATTTATTAAAACTCAATTTAGTTGCCCAAGTAACCTATGCAAATTGATCGGACTGGATAAACGGGTAAGCTGACACTGAGTACCAAGTACCTCGGGCCATCACACTATCGGTCACAAAGTGTCTTCAAGTGTGCAACAGAACAGCTAATAAGCCATAATAAACATCAGGCACAAGACCTAGTAAATCAAGAATATCAACTGGCCATAAGCCATCATATCACAGAATGGCCACAAGAGCCATAAATCACAGAATGGCATGACGCCATATGCAGTACTGCTATCGGAACCCTATTGACATGTCAACCTATCCAAACTAATCATACTAGGTATACTAGGGCATGTTACAAAGTTAATTGTGTAATTCTTTGCATTTGATATATATAAGTTACTATTCACCTTGCTAGTCAACTAAAATGTTGACTTTTTCATACACAATAGGTATGTTAGTTCTAATAACACCAACATGCCACATTTTATATTCTATAATTGTTGGCATTTGTTGCAAATTCCATTTCAAAAGTCATTGAATGTTATTTCCAATTTTCAGATTTTATGGCTTATGTTTACTATTCCATTGGACATTGCTACAGTAAGAATTTGGCTAAACTCTCTTCATCAAATTTGTTCCTTATTGTGTTTTCTTTAATTCTCTTTTTGAATCACTCCATTTAGAGTTTTGTAGCTCAAGTCATGCCATTTTTCCCATGACTGGCCGGATTGGCCATTACACAGAATTTCTGGGCAGAAATTGGTTCTGGCAGTTTTTGTGTCCTGAATTTGGTGGACAATTTGAATTGGTTATGGTCAAAATTTGAGTTTCTATTCTCCATGAAAGTTGTTCTAAACTGTCTTAGCTTTCCCTGGGTTCAAAAATCAGGTCATTTGGACCTTTCTACACAAAGTTATGGCTAAATGAACAAACATTGTTTATTTGGTCACTTTTACCAGGTCCAGAATTGGTTACCCAGATTTGGTAAATGTTTAGGTCATCCTAAGTTGGTTTTCTAGGTAGGGTTTCTTCATCAAAGTTGTGCTATTATGTGTCTAATTTCACCTCCAATTGGCATTGCACCAATTGAAGTCACACCATTCCAATTAGGGCTACCCAAACACACTGGACTCCAGGTCCAGGAATTCTAGCATGAGGGCAGCATGTTCAACTCACAATTCCATGCAACAATTAGTTCAATTTTTAGGTCAAATAATATCAAAAGGTCACTAATTGACCTTAAGAATACCAATTTAACCACAATTTGGCAAAACCCTCAAATTATAATTCAAAACCCTAACTCCAATTCAAAATTTATGCAATACCTATCAATGAGGCATACTAATCCATTATCAATTAATGTTTACACCTCTAACACCCTTTCTAAACCCTTTGAATCCATCAAAATCCTCAACTCTCACTCCCATAAAGCTGGCAAAAATTCCATGAAACCCCAATCATGCATGTTTAATTCACATTTCATCAATTTCTAACCTAACTCAACTTGAATTCATGATTAAAAGGAGATAAGGGTAAAGAAATATGGCACTAACCTCTTTGGGGCCAAACTTAGTCTTGTAAAACTTCAAGAATTCCCTCAATTCTTGGCTGCCACACTCTTATGGAGGTCTAAGGATTATTTTTAGTGTTGGGGCTTTGAGGTTTTGGGCAAAAAATAAGGAGATATAAGCTTGAAGTCAGAAAAAAAATGGAGGGGCTAAGGAGAGCTGGTTCGGCCAGTTGCAAATTGAGGAAGAAGAAAATTTTTTTTATTTTAATTCTTTTTCTTGTGGCTTTTATGCTTAAGCTTGTTAAAATTTGATTGGTGAATTAATTTTTAAATTACATCATTATGATGTCATAATTATTATTTAATTTTATTTCCTTTTTACTTTGTTTTCTTATTTTCATTTCTCATTTTTAACAAACTTATAGTAATATTTGTTCATATTTTATATCATATAATTTATTTACTTAATTGGACATGTTGGTAAAAAATCATATCTGAAGGTGAAAATGACCAAAATGCCCTTCGTTTAGCTTAACAAACTAAAATTGTCTGTACCAATTGATAAAATTTTCTTAGCATTTTCTTGGCATTCTAATGCCATCTAAAGCTCAATAACTCTTCACTGGAGTCCCAGAAATTATTTTACAGGGTTTCCCCACGGGTATAGGGTCGACAACTGTCTTTACAATCACTACCCGTTAGGGTTACCTATCGCTGTGACTATGGCTCATTTAACTTTGTGGCATTTCTTTTCTAAAATTTTTTCCTAATTATTCTTACCATTATTTGACTCATTTATGACTCCTCACTCTAGTTTAAATATAGTTCCAGACATTCTGGCTGTCCAGACAGACATTAATCACTGGAACAGTAGAATGTACGGACTATCTACAGTGAGGGCGTTCCAACTACCTTCAAATCTTATATTTTCCTTAAAAAGTTAGATTTACCTATCACAACTCAACTTTTAGGCCGAACCGACATTAGGACTTGGGTCAGCATAAGGCCCTCGAAGCCCGTAGGAAGCCTACACTACGGCAACCCAACAGCCAAACCCTAAATGGAGGGTCTAACTCAAGCAAATAAATGGACAAAGTCCAACCATAAAATGGACAATCTAATAAAGAGAAAAACTCGCCCGACTTGTAACATAATAAAAAATCATAAATTGGGGAGCTTAGCTCACCTTCTCAAACCACATTCATATCCAATATCATAATGGGAGCTCAACTCACCCTAAAATCCAATATCACAATTACCTACTAAGTTTAATAAATTAATTTTACATCACAAGGATATTTAAAATAGTCACTGCGGAGTTTATATGCATACAAAAAAAAAATAAATACAATTAATATAATAATAGTTTAAATTTTCCTGCGAGAAATAAAATAGGTTCATTGCTAAAATAACATCTACCTGTCATCTAAGGAAAAAAAAAATTTGAAAAGGGGTGAGCATTCAACTCAGTGAGTTTAGATGTTGATTATAAATGCAATTTTAACAACTATCTAAAACTAATGCAGAGAAACCATGAAATGCACATCCAAAACATATAACAAATAATTCACACAATATTTGCACAAGAAGATAATTTGGAGCTACTCATGTGCCCAGTGTATCACATCAATACATAAATATGGAGCTAATCCCCTATATAGCTCTCTTAATCCAAATCCCGCCAGTGAGCTCAACTCAAGCTGGACTTTTGCTTAAATCTAAGTGTGGGGGCCAACGAGCCTCACCCCGACTTTCCATATTTATAAGAATCGGATTCCAACGAGACTAGCTCAAGTAGTGACTATCTATCCAATCTGTATCCATCATATATATATATATGTAACACATAGAGTTGCAAATTATCTCCAGGGCGGTAAACAAAAGTAATTTTGAATAAATAAATATGTAACAATAAGAATGCTCCTAATTTATTTAACTAAGGGCGGTAAAGATAAGTAATTATGAATAAATAAATATGTAACAATAAGAGTGCTCCTAATTTATTTAACTAAGCATGAAGATATATTTATAAAATGCATAAGCATGCTAAAAATATATAAATAATATTGAAATTACAAAATATAGTTAATATCTAACTCATAGAACTAATGACCCGACGGTAGCTAGTCTGGCTGGAAGAAAAAGATGATTGATCCCGATCACCTATATAGAGTGTGACACCTCTTACCCGTCTACCGTGTAGCCGAGTAAGATATGCCACACAGTGTACCGAAACACTATATTTTATTTCAATTATTTTTATCCTTCCTTATTTATTTCTTTCATAGTTATGAAGTACCATTTTGTGAAGTATAATTCATTTAAGTCATTTATTGAAATTATAAATTTATTTGGGGTTCCGAAAATTTTATAGAAAATCCGGTAGAGTACCGGCTAAAAATGGATAAAACATTTCTAAGGAACCTGTGAAAAACACTTCCAATAATTTCCAATCATTCTCAAACTCCATTTGTATCACATCAATTTACAACAATTTTTTAACAATTCCTCTATTTGTCATTCATTCATTTCACATCATCATCAGGCTCAAACCATAAATAAATTCTCATATGTTATTTATAATCACAAGTTACAAATACTTACATTAATATAAAATTATATTACATATGTTTCAAATATACATGATAAAATAAGAGTTTAATTACAAAACTTACAAAAATCACAAAATACAAAATGGGACCCAGTGTCCTACCAATGCACTGTAGTCTGGGAGGTGACATGGACACTATGCAGAACTGTGAGTGGCCTTGCCCAGTCTGTGGTCTACTGGGCTTTCTATCCAAATCTTCAGTACCTACGCGTTGCAAAAGTGACGCACTAAGCCTAAAGCTTAGTGGTGCCAATAATACAAGAAAATATAATATGCAAATAAAAATAATAATTTCTTAGTTATTGTGTTCATAAGAAATGAATAATTACTAACTTATTGTTTAGTCGAAGTCTAATTATATTTTATGATATTAACTTCTTCATACATTTTGTTAGTTGTTTCTTGATGATTTTGAGCTTCTTTATTTTATTGTAATCATTCTTGATCTTTATCTTGATTTTTAAATTCCTTAATTTCTTTAATAATTAATTCATTTGCAATTATACTTTTCCATGCCCAAGTAACCTATACAAATTGATCGGACTGGATAAATGGGTAAATTAGCACTGGGTACTAAGTACCTCGGGCCGTCACACCATCGGTCACAATGTGTCTCCCAGTGTGCAAACAGAATGGATAATAAGCCATAAAAGCAAAAAGGCATAAAGCCAAGTATAACATCATAATTAGTATAGCCATAGGCTATCATCACAGAATAGCAATGAAGCCATACATCATACGCAGTACTGCTATCAGAACCCTATTGGCATACCAACCTATCCAAACCAATCACATTAGGCCTACTAGGGCATATTACAAAGTCATTTCTTGAATATTTATACTTTATGTGTAAGGTTACTATTCATTTCATTAGTCAACAAAAATGTTGACTTTTTCATAGATAATAGGTATATTGGTTCAAATATCACAAACATACCACATTTTGCATTCTAAAGTTATTGGCATTGGTTGCCAATTCCATTTCAAAGCTTAGTATTAGTTATTCACAATTTTCAGATTTCAAGCACTAAGTTTACTATTCCATTGGTCATTTGTACAGTAGGAATTTGATAAAATTGTCTTCATGAAAGTTGTTCCTTATTGTGTCTAGTTACATTTCTTTTTTTAAATCACTCCATTTGGAGTTTTGTAGCTCAAGTTATGGCCATTTTACCACAACTGGCTGGATTGACCTATACCCAGAATTTCTGGGCAATTTGGTTCTGCCAGATTTGGTGACCTAAGTTTGATTGGCAATTTGACTAGGTTATGGTCAGAAATTTGGATTTGTGTTCTACATGAAAGTTGTAGGGCTATGTCTCATCTTTCTACTGGTAAAATTTCAGATCAATTGAACTTTTCTACTCTGAGTTATGACCATTTGAACAAAAACTGTTTATTTGGTCATTTTCCAGGGACAGCATGTTGGTCACCCGGATTAGGGTAATTTTTAGGTCAACTTAATTTGGTTTTCTGGGTAGGGTTTCTTCACTAAAGTTGTGCCATTATGTATCTAGTTTCATTTCCAATTGGCCTTACAACAATTCAACCTATACAACTCTATTTATGACTACCCAAACCTACTGGACTCACACCTAATCCTGCAGGTCACCAAGGGCAACATGCCTAAGGTCAACTTGGTTATCCTTACTCACTTTAATTCCTCCCCACACACATTCAAATGGTCACTAATTGACCATTACAACATCATTTTATGTCCAATTACATCTACTCACATATTTGAGTTTCAAACCCTAGCCCTAACATTCCAAAGTTACATTTTCTTGCACTAAACTCATAAACTAATGTTTTGAGTGATACAATCATATCAAGGGCAGCCCATTTACTTAGTTAATCCAAAGAAACCATCAAGACCACAACAAATCCATGGCTGCCAAAAATAGGGTAACATCTTAACATGTTTATCTTCAATAAACTTAAACATATCCTAGCTCAATCTGCATTCTAACAAAAATTTAAAGAATCAAAGGTTTGGATGCTAACCTCTTTTGCTAACTATTCCAAGTCTCCAAAACTTCCTTCTTTCTTCTTCTTTTTGCTGGCTAGAGGTTGTTCAAGATATAAGATCACTTTTTTGTGAAGCAAGGTAGTGGTTTCAAGGTGATTTGATGGGTGGTTCCAAGCTTACCTTAAGCATTCATGGAGGAAATGGGTTAGGGAGAAGGGTGACGCCTGGTTGGGTGAGGAAGAACAGATTGGTTTTTCTTTTTTTTGTGTTATTTATCTTCTTTTAATACTTACTTAAGTGGTGCTTTAATTTGATTGGTGGAAATTTTTTTAAATGACATCATAATGATGTCATAATTGGCATTTTCCTTCATTTTCTCTTCTTTTCTGCTCTACTCATTTTCAATTTAATTTTTAGCAATATTTATTCACATTTTGTGTCATGATAATTATTTACTTAACTGGAAAAGTCGGCAAAAAATCATCTCTGAAGGCGAAATGACCAAAATGCCCTCCGTTTGGCTTATTTAGCCAAAATCGTCTGTACCGATTGAAAAATTTTTTTAAGCATTTTCTTGAAATTCTAATGCCATAGAACCCTCAATGACTCTTCTCTGGAGTCCCAAAAATTATTTTATGAATTTTCTCTCTGGTCTAGAGCTCCTAGTTGCTAGGACCGCAACTTCCTATGATACCCCTTGCCTGTCTACAGTGTAGTCGAGCAAGATATGCCACACAGTGTGCCGGAGCACCAATTCATATTTCTATTACAATTTACCCTTTTTAATTCATTTATTCATAATTTTTTATTAATCTGAATCTTTCACAAATTTTATAGAAAATTCGGCAGAGTGCCGGCTGTAAATTAGAAAAACAGTTCTTCATAATCTGTTAAAAACACTTCCAATATAATCATAATTTCAATCTCAGTCAACCACCAACATCTTTCCACAATTTCTCAAATGACATCAATATTTCAAACATTCAATTAGTTCATATCATACACCACTCCATAAGAAATACTCAAATCATTAGTGAACATGGTTCATAAATAATTACATCAAAAGCATAATTACATGAGTTTAAAATATACATAAAAAAAGTTTACAAATACAAAAGACCAAAAGTAGCCTAATGTCCTACTAATGCACTGCAAATGTGAGGTGACTCTGGACTCTACGTGCAGATCTGAAAGCTCACCCAGTATGAGGTCTGCTGGACTCCCCAGCTATGTCTCCAGTACCTGCACGTGGCAAAAGCGACGTGCTAAGCAATTCTGCTTAGTGGTGACAATATAAAATAAAATAACTAAAATAACATAAATATGTAGAATGTATGTTTACATTTTAGGTAGACTTAATTTCTGGCATTTATTGCAGTATTATTCGATTAAAATTTTGTAAGATTCATTATCATTGCCCGAGTAACCCATACTAGTCGACTGGACTGGATAAACGGGTAAACTGGCACTGGGTACTAAGTACCTCGGACCATCACACCATCGGTCATATTGTGTCTCCCGGTGTGCAATAGAACAGCTAATAAGCCGTAATAATCATCAGGGGTAAAATTCAAGTATAATAACTCAATTAACATAGCCAATGGCTATTTTATTACAGAATGGCACGTGAGGCCATAAAACACAGAATGGCATGAAGCCATATGCGATCGCTAATGTAACCCTATTGGCATGCCAACCTATCCAAACCAATCTTATTAAGTGTACTAGGGCATGTTACACTCTTAAATTGTACAATTCTTGAAATTTAAGTTTAGGTGTTACTATTCATTCTATTAGTCAACAAAAATATTGACTTTTGCATAGACAATAGGTACATTGGTTTTAATACTCCCAACATACCACATTTTGCATTGTAAAATTGTTGGTATTGGTTGCCCATACCATTTCTAAGCTTAATGTTAATTGTTCAAAATTTTCAGATTTCAAGCTGTGTTTACTGTTCCATTAGTCTTTTTTGCAGTGGGAATTTGGCAAAGTTGTCAACATGAAAGTTGTTCCCTATTGTGTCTAGTTGCATTTTGTTTTTTGAATCACTCAATTTGGAGTTTTTTTAGCTCAAGTTATGGCCTAAATACCATGACTGGCCGGATTGCCAATTTCCCAGATTTTATGGACTGACCAAATCTACAGTGTTTTGTGTAGTGACTGCAGGTCACCTTTGGAACATGTTATGGTCAAAATTTGGGTTAGGTTTCCTCATGAAAGTTGTATATATATGTCTCAGCTATGTTTTGGTAAAATTTCAGGTCAATTGGACCTTTCTACACTGAGTTATGACCAAATGAATAAATATTGTTCATTTGGTCATTTTGCCCAAGCAGAATGCAGGTCACTCGGATTAGGGCAATCTTTAGGTCAACTTGGTTTGGTTTTCTGGGCATGATTTCTTCACCAAAGTTGTGCCATTATGTGTCTAGTTTCATGTCCAATTGGCCTTGCACCAATTGAACCTCTACAACTCCAGTTATTGCTGCCCAAACCTGTTGGACTCATGCCCAGTCCTGTAGGTCACCAAGGGCAGCCACACTAATTTCAATTCCCACTAAACAAACTACTTCATTTCTTATTCACACACAGCCCAATAGTCGGTAATTGACCCTTAAAACTCTCTTTCACCAAATACATGAACAAAGTCTCAATTTGGGTCCAAACCCTAGGCCCACCATTCTAGATTGTTGCATTCACTTGCACTTCACCTTCCTAATCAATATATTAGTGTTAAGGGCAGCCACAATATCATTTTAATTCTAAGAAATCTTCAAAACTCAACCAAGTTCAAGGCTGCCAAAAATTTAGGATGGGCATACACATGATGTTTAACAAGTTTCTTTATAAATTTACACTCAATTATACTCCTTCAACATGAATTGAAAGAGAAAAGGCAAGTTAAGTCACTAACCTCTAATGGAGTGAATTTCAACCTTGCAAGAGTTCTTATTTTACACTTCTTTTTGCTCCCAAAAGATTCACCAAGATGAAAGAGCAAGTTTTTGTGTTGGGAACTTAGGCTTTAATGGGTGAAAAACCAAAGAAATCAAGCTTTGGTATGCTTGATAATGGTGGACAATGGGAGAGAGGGTTTCAGCTTGGAGAAGATGAAAGGAGCTTCTAATTTTTTTTCTTTCATTTTTCTGCCTATTAATTCTTTTTAAATAAATTTGTGCCATGTGTCAACATTTGATTAGGTAGGAGGATTATAATGACATCATTATGATGTCATAAGTCTAATTTCTCTCATTTTCCATCCTTTTCTTGCCTATTTAATTCCAAATAAAATTTTAACAATATTTATTCACATTTTATGTCATATAAATTATTTATTTAACTAGACAAGTTGGCCAAAAATCATCTCTAAAGATGAAATGACCAAAATGCCCTCTATTTGGCTTCACAAGCTAAAATTATCTGTATCGATTGAAAAATTTTTCTAAGCATTTTCTTGGCATTCTAATGCCTTAAAAACCTCAATGACCCTTCTCTGGAGTCCTAAAAATTATTTTATGAATTTTCCCTCGGGTTTAGGGTTGTTAACGGCCTTCACCGTCACTTCCCCTTCGGGTTACTCATCACTGGGATTTCGGCTCGGTTAACCTTAGTGCATTTTATTCCTAAAAATTTTCCTTGATTTTATAAGCATTATTTGGTTTCTTTATAACTCCCCACTCTAGTATAATTATAATTTCAAACATTCTAGCTGCCTGGACTGACATTGGTCGCCGGAACAGTAGACTGTACGGACTAGCTAAAGTGAGGATGTTACAACTGTTCCCCTCTAATAAAAATTTCATCCTCGAAATTTACCTGATGCCAACAGTTGAGGGAACTGTTGCCTCATTGTCTCTTCACTTTCCCAAGTTGCCTCCTCGGTATTATGGTGCCTCCAAAGTACTTTTACTAGTAGAATTTGTTTATTTCTCAGTTCCTTCACTTCCCGAGCCAGTATCCATATATGTTCTTCTACATATGTCAAGTTCGGTTGGATTTCATTCTCTTCCATGGAGATGACATATGAAGGGTCTGAGCGGTATCTTCTTAGCATAGACACGTGGAATACATTATAGATCTTATCCAGTTCTGGTGGTAAAGCTAGCCGATAGGCCACTGGTCCCACACGTTCAATGACTTCATATGGGCCAATGAACCTAGGGCTTAACTTAACCTTTCTTCCAAACCTTAGCACTTTCTTCCACGGTGAGACTTTGAGAAACACTTTGTGGCCAACTGCATACTCTATCTCTTTTCTCTTCAAGTCGGTATAAGATTTTTGTCTATCTGAGGCAACCTTCAAGTTAGCTTTGATTATCTTCACTTTCTCCTCAGTCTGTTTCACCAGGTCTGGTCCTACCAGCTTATCTTCGTCCAATTCAGTCTAACATACTGGGGTTCTACACTTCCTCCCATACAGTGCTTCATATGGGGCCATTTGAATGCTAGCTTGGTAGCTACTATTATATGCAAATTCTGCCAGTGGAAGATATCTATCCCAACTCCCCTCAAATTCAATGACACAACTCCTCAGCATATCCTGCAGGATCTATCACATAATTCACATTGTTATTATCATTTCAATTTATTAATTGTGAAAATTCAATTATTTTTTAGGTTTACCTGGATTACTCGTTCCAACTGTCCATCCATCTGAGGATGAAAAGCTGTGCTAAAATGGAGTTGTGTGCCCAAGGCTTCTTGCAACTTCTTCTAGAATCTCGATGTAAATCTTGGGTCTCGATCAGATATGATGGAAAGTGGGATTCCATGAAGTCTAACTATCTCACTGATATACAATTCTGCTAGCTTCTCCAATGAGTAGTCAGTCCTGACTAGCAGAAAATGTGCTGACTTCGTCAATCTATCCACTATCACCCACACTGCATCATGCTTCTTCTGGGTGAGAGGTAGACCACTAACAAAATTCATAGTGACCCGGTCCCATTTCCATTTAGGTATGCTTATAGACTGTAGCAATCCTGATGGAACTTGATGTTCTACTTTAACTTGCTGACATGTCAAACACTTAGTCACATAGTCAGCTATATCCCTCTTCATACCAGGCCACCAATAATGAGGCTTCAAATCATTATACATTTTTGTGCTTCCCGGGTGCATAGCATAAACACTAGTATGTGCTTCTTTCAGAATACTAGTCTTCAGTTCCCCATCATCTGGTACACACACTCTTTCTCTGTAGTACAGACACCCATCGGCTTTCACCTCATAATCAGTTTCCTTTCCCTCTGGAATTTTACCCACAATAGCCATTAATCTTTCATCTGCCTTCTGCCCATCTTGTATTTGCTGTAGCAGGTTTGGCCTCACTTGTAACTCAGCCAAAATAGCTCCATCTTGAGCTAAGGACAGACAGGCATTTAGTGATCTTAAAGCTGCGACGGATTTTCTGCTCAAGGCATTAGCAACTACATTTGCCTTCCCAGGATGGTAATCTATCACACAATCATAGTCCTTTAGGAACTCAATCCATCGCCTCTGTCTAAGATTGAGCTCCTTCTAGGTTGGCAAATATTTTAGACTTTTGTGGTCTGTATAGATGTAGCATTTTTTATCATACAAATAATGCCTCCATATCTTTAATGCGAAGATAATTGCTGCTAACTCCAAGTCATGAGTAGCGTAGTTCTATTCATGTGGCCTTAACTGCCTGGAAGCATAGGCGACCACTTTCCCCTCTTGCATTAATACACACCCTAACCCATTATGCGAGGCATCACTGTAGACCATAAAGTCTTTTCCCGACACTGGCTGTGTTAACACTGGTGCTTCTGTTAACATTGCCTTTAGCCTCTCAAAACTGGCTTGGCACTTATCGTTCTAGCCAAATTTTACATTTTTATGTAACAACTTGGTCATTGGAGCAACTATAAGAGAAAACCCCTTCATAAACATTCTGTAATACCCAGCTAGCCCCAAGAAACTTCTGACCTCAATTGTATTTCTGGGAGGCTTCCTTTCCATCACCGCTTCTATCTTTTTTGGATCCACTCTAATCCCCTCTGCTGATACTATATGTTCAAGGAAAGAGATTTCACTCATCCAGAAGTCACACTTGGACAGCTTAGCATACAGCTTCTTTTCTCACAGGGTTTGCAGAATAATCCTTAAATGTTCATCATGTTCTTCCCTGGTCTTGGAATACACCAGAATATCATTAATAAAGACCACTACAAACCGATCTAAATATGGATGGAAGATACAGTTCATAAGGTCCATAAATGCTGCTGGTGCATTTGTTAACCCAAACGGCATCACCAGAAATTCATAATGCCCATACCGGGTTCTGAATGCAGTTTTTGACACATCTGCATCCTTTACCCTTAACTGATAATACCCTGATCTGAGATCAATTTTTAAAAATACACTGGCTCCCTTTAAATGATCAAACAGATCTTCAATTCTGAGCAACGGATATTTATTCTTCACAGTTACTTTGTTCAACTGCCGGTAATCAATACACAATCTCAAGGTTCCATCCTTCTTCTTCATAAACAGCATCGGAGCTCCCCATGGTAACACACTGGGGCATATGAACCCCTTATCAAGCAACTCTTGTAACTAAATTTTCAACTCTCTCAATTCAGTGGGTGCCATCCTATAAGGAGTAATAGAAATTGGTGCTGTACCCGGCATTACCTCAATAGCAAATTCGACTTCCCTTTCTGGTGGTAAACCAGGCAATTCTTCAGGAAATACATCTAGGAAGTCTCTTATTGTGGGTATATCACATAGATTCGACTTAGCCTGCCTAGTATCAACCATATGTGCTAGGTAAGCTTCACAGCCTTTTCTCATCAATCTTCTTGCAACTGTGGCTGAGATAACATTGGACAGGAAATCTGTCCTTTCACCCACAGCAGTAATCTCATTACCCTCGGAAGTTTTTAGAGAAATCCTCTTTAATTTGCAATCAACTATTGCCTGATAACGTGACAACCAGTCCATTCCCAAAATCACATCAAACTCGTGGAAGGGCAATTCAATTAGGTCTGCCGAGAATTCATGCCCCTGAATCCTCAACAGGTAACTTTTATACACCTTATTCACTACCACATTGTGGCTTAGTGGATTTGTGACCAGAATGTCTTGATCACTCTCCTCTACTGAAACTCTCGCCTCTGCAGGTAGTTTGATGCAGATGTATGAATGAGTGGATCTTAGATCCACCAATGCATGCATAAATGTTTTGTAAAGGGAGAATGTACCCCTGATAACATCTAGGGCATCTTGCTCCTCCTGAGCTCTTATGGCATAGGCTCTAGCAGGTACTCTGACCTCTGGCCTCTCAGCTGACTCAGATGCAGGCCTCACTGATGGACCGGCTGCCTCAGATTTACTGGACTTCCTACCCCTTTGAGGTGTAAGGGCAGTCCTATCAGCTTGTGTTGGGGCAACTATAGTAGTCCTCTTCGGACAATTTTTGATCTGATGTTCTGTAGATCCACACCGTAAGCATGCACCAGTTACCCGCCAATAGTCCCCCTTATGCCACTTCTGGCAGTACGGACAGACAGAAGATGCTGGGCCTGGTCCCCTAAACACCATCTTTGGAGAGCTGCCCACTGATGGTGTGGACTGACATTCCCTAGGTGTGAACTGTAGTCTAGGCCCCTGGGGTTGACCCTGACCTTGTGGTTGTCTTGAACCCTGAGTAGGAGGACCCTTACTCTTCTTACTGGGACCGGAGAATGAACTGGATTGACCTAGACCCCTCTTCTGCTGTCTTTTCCTTCTATTTTGCTCATTTATTCGGACTCTTTCTACTTTCGATGCAGCATCTACTAATTTGGGAAAATCCGTGATCTCCAATGTTGTTATCATGACTTTGATATTGTCATTGAGCCCTTCTTCAAACCTTCTACACCTTTCTGCCTCTGTAGGGACTATCTCCCTCCCATACCGGCTTAGTCTGACGAATTCTTGCTCATACTCTACCACTGATAGTTGCCTCTGTCTCAGACTGATAAATTCTCTTCTTCTCTCTTCTAAATACACTTTACTGACATACTTCTTCTTGAACTCTGTTAGGAAATAATCCCAGGTGATTTGATCCAGTTGCACCTCACTGGTTACTGTGTCCCACCACTGGTATGCATCATCCTGAAGTAAGGACACAACACCCTCCAGGTTCTGCTCGAGGGTGCAATGAAGCTATTTTAGCACTCTGATTGTTCTATCCAACTAGTTTTCCGCTGTCATGGGATCATCTTCCTACTTCCCAAAGAAATCCACAGCCCCATGTTTTCGCAGTTTCTCCAAATGGGACTTCTGTGGTGCTGGTGGAGGTTGTGGTTGTGGTTGTGGTGGTGTAATTGCCCCCATCATTTCCCGGTAAAACTCGGTCATTTGTTGAAATAATGCAAACTGAGGTTGGGCAGGTGCCTCAGCTGCTGGTGGAGCAGATTCTCCCCTGCCTCCACCTCTTCATCAACTGCTCTTTGAGAAGCAGGATCCATATTCTAATCAAAATAAGAAAACAAACAGATCTACATCAGTGTCACCTCAACACTTACAAATGCAATGCAATGGTATGCACTCTATCTAGGCCCAGAAATGCCTAAACCGATGCTCTGATATCACTAAATGTGACAACCCTTACCGTCTATAGTGTAGTCGAGCAAGATATGCCACAGAGTGTGCCGGAGCACCAACTCATATTTCTATTACAATTTACCCTTTTTAATTCATTTATTCACAATTTTTTATTAATCTGAATTTTTTGCAAATTTTATAGAAAATTCGGCTGAGTGTCGGCTGTAAATTAGAAAAATAATTTTTCTGAATATGTTAAAAATACTTCCAATATAATCATAATTTCAATCTCAGTCAACCACCAACATCTTTCCACAATTTCTCAAATGACATCAATATTTTAAACATTCAATTAGTTCATATCATACTCCACTCCATAAGAAATACTCAAATCATTAGTGAACATGATTCATAAATAATTACATCAAAATCATAATTACATGAGTTTAAAATATACATAACAAAAGTTTACAAATACAAAAAACCAAAAGTAGTCTAATGTCCTACCAATGCACTGCAAATGTGAGGTGACTCTGGACTCTGTGTGAAGATCTGAAAGCTCACCTAGTATAAGGTCTGCTGGACTCCCCAGCTATGTCTCCAGTACCTGTGCGTGGCAAAAGCGAATGCTAAGCAATTCTGCTTAGTGGTGACAATATAAAATAAAATAACTAAAATAACATAAATACGCAGAATGTATGTTTACATTTTAGGTAAACTTAATTTCTGGCATTTATTGCAGTATTATTCGATTAAAATTTTGTAAGATTCATTATCATTGCCCGAGTAACTCATACTAGTCGACTGGACTAGATAAACGGCTAAACTGGCACTGGGTACTAAGTACCTTGGACCATCATACCATCGGTCATATTGTGTCTCCCGGTGTGCAACAGAATAGCTAATAAGCCGTAATAATCATCAGGGATAAATTTCAAGTATAATAACTCAACTAACATAGCCAAAGGCTATTTTATTACAGAATGGCACGTGAAGCCATAAAACACAGAATGGCATGAAGCCATATGCAGTACTGCTAATAGAACCCTATTGGCATGCCAACCTATCCAAACCAATCTTATTAGGTGTACTAGGGCATGTTACACTATTAAATTGTACAATTCTTGAAATTTAAGTTTAGGTGTTACTATTCATTCCATTAGTCAACAAAAATGTTGACTTTTGCATAGACAATAGGTACATTGGTTTTAATACTCCCAACATACCACATTTTGCATTCTAAAATTGTTGGTATTGGTTGCCAATACCATTTATAAGCTTAATGTTAATTATTCAAAATTTTCAGATTTCAAGCTTTGTGCTTGTTGTTCCATTAGTCTTTTTTGCAGTGGGAATTTGGCAAAGTTGTCAACATGAAAGTTGTTCCTTATTGTGTCTAGTTGCATTTATTTTTTTGAATCACACCATTTGGAGTTTTGTAGCTCAAGTTATGGCCTAAATACCATGACTGGCTGGATTGCCAACTTCCCAGATTTTCTGGACTTACCAAATCTACAGTGTTTTGTACAGTGAATGCAGGTCATCTTTTGAACATGTTATGATCAAAATTTGGGTTAGGTTTCTTCATGAAAGTTGTAGATATATTTCTCAGCTATTTTTTGGTAAAATTTCAGGTCAATTGGGCCTTTCTACACTGAGTTATGACCAAATGAATAAATACTGTTCATTTGTCATTTTGCCCAAGCAGAATGCAGGTCACCCGGATTAAGGCAATCTTTAGGTCAACTTGGTTTGGTTTTATGGCCATGGTTTCTTCACCAAAGTTGTGCCATTATGTGTCTAGTTTCATGACCAATTGGCCTTGCACCAATTGAACCTCTACAACTCCAGTTATTGCTACCCAAACCTGCTGGACTCATGCCCAGTCCTGCAGGTCACCAAGGGCAGCCACATTAACTTCAATTCCCACTAAACAAACCACTTCATTTCTTATTCACACACAGCCCAATGGTCAGTAATTGACCCTTAAAACTCTCTTTCACCAAATACATGAACAAAGTCTCAATTTGGGTCCAAACCCTAGCCCCACCATTCTAGATTGTTGCATTCACTTGCACTTCACCTTCCTAATCAATATATTAGTGTTAAGGGCAGCCACAATATCATTTTAATTCTAAGAAATCTTCAAAACTCAACCAAGTTCAAGGCTGCCAAAAATTTAGGATGGACATACACATGATGTTTAACAAGTTTCTTTATAAATTTACACTCAATTATACTCCTTCAACATGAATTGAAAGAGAAAAGGCAAGTTAAGTCACTAACCTCTAATGGAGTAAATTTCAACCTTGCAAGAGTTCTTCTTTTACACTTCTTTTGCTCCCAAAAGATTCACCAAGATGAAAAAGTAAGTTTTTGTGTTGGGAACTTAGGCTTTAATGGGTGAAAAACCAAAGAAATCAAGCTTTGATAAGCTTGATAATGGTGGACAATGGGAGAGAGGGTTTTGGCTTGGAGAAGATGAAAGGAGCTTTTGATTTTTTTTCTTTCATTTTTCTGCCCATTAAGTCTTTTTAAATAAATTTGTGCCATGTGTCAACATTTGATTAGGTGGGAGGATTATAATGACATCATTATGATGTCATAAGTCCAATTTCTCTCATTTTTCATCCTTTTCTTGCCTATTTAATTCCAATTAAATTTTTAACAATATTTATTCACATTTCATGTCATATAAATTATTTATTTAACTAGACAAGTTGGCCAAAAATCATCTCTGAAGACGAAATGACCAAAATGCCCTCCATTTGGCTTAACGAGCTAAAGTTGTCTGTATCGATTGAAA
The DNA here is from genome assembly GCF_030052815.1 of Hevea brasiliensis. Taxonomy (NCBI): domain Eukaryota; kingdom Viridiplantae; phylum Streptophyta; class Magnoliopsida; order Malpighiales; family Euphorbiaceae; genus Hevea; species Hevea brasiliensis. The sequence goes on along the minus strand of NC_079493.1, from coordinate 17,903,755 downwards.
AATTTTTCTAAGCATTTTCTTGGCATTCTAATGCCTTAGAAACCTCAATGACCCTTCTCTGGAGTCCCAAAAATTATTTTATGAATTTTTCCCTAGGTTTAGGGTTGTTAATGGCCTTCACTGTCACTTCCCTTTCAGGTTGCTCATCACTGGGATTTCGGCTCGTTTAACCTGAGTGCATTTTCATTCCTAAAAAATTTTCTTGATTTTTATGAGCATTATTTGATTTCTTTATAACTCCTTACTCTAGTCTAATTATAATTTCAAACATTCTAGCTGCCCGGATCGACATTGGTCGCCGGAACAGTAGACTGTACGGACTAGCTAAAGTGAGGATGTTACACTTCCCACTGGGTTACCCATCGCTAGAGCACCGGCTCATTTAACTTGGTTGTATTTTATTTCTAAAATTTTTCCTAAATTTTTCTTATTAATATTTGAGTTAATTTTGGCTCCTCACTTTAGTCTAAATATTTTTTCAGACGTTCTAGCTGTCCGGACCGACACCGGTCACCAGAACAGTAGAATGTACGGAATGGATACAGTGAGGGTGTTATATAGAGACACTGCCCTCTATTAATTTACTGACATAATTAACCTGTTAATTTAATCTACAGAAACAAGAATAAATCCTAAGGTCTTACTGAAATTTTGATAGAGTCTCTGCTATAGCTAGACCTAACCTCCTACAATTAAACTTAGCAACAACATCATCAACAATCCAAATTAGCCTTAGGCCCACAACAAACTCATAATGCCCATCCAGGGCCTATGCAAAACGTAATCTAAGCCCAGATCTCCTGTTTCCAGCTTGGGTCTTTAAGTTCTCTATAATCCAATTAAGGCCATAATCTCAAAAGCTTTTACTAATGATATAATTATAATCAGGTTCATCCCTAAAATTTAAATTCCATATTAAATTTCTCATAAAATTCGACAACATTCCCTCTTAAAATTGGACTAAACTCTTTGTCATAAAACTCAAATTCACAATTCGACAATTATATCAACTTACACAAATTTCGAACTTATACCTTTATACAAATATTAATTCCAATACCTCATACTCAAATCTCAATTAAAATATTCCACAATATATCTATATCACCAAAAATCCAACTAAAAATGTATATTTATTTCCTAAAAATAGTCCACAATTACTTAAAAGTTCACTAAACACCATATACTATCTCAAAATAATTTTAATTCTATCAAAATAACATATTCAACTTAACCCAATCCTTAATACTAAAATTGCCAATTTGTACATTTAAATTATATAAAATATTTCAACCATTAGATAAATTTTAGATTTTAACCATATGTTTACACATCCAAGTACAATATCAGTAAAAAATTTAGCATCAAATTACATGTACATCATGAGATATCAAATTATCCATCAAATCCTTCAAATTCTAAATTTTTCAGAAATAATTCTTACTCAGACAACACAAACAAAATAAATTATATCTCACAAACGAAAAGTTCAAAATTCACCAAAGTTTTGCACAACAGCCCCAAAATCCCAAAGATCATCTCTACCAAATTTCATAATTTTTTGAGCATTCTAACTATTTAATTTCCTCAAATTTCAGCGGTCCAAATTCAAAATTCCAAATCCAGACAACCTAGGTTCAAAATTTTATTTCTCTAAATCCAACTATTGAAAATTTATCAATTTTTAACCATGAATTCTACACATATATACCTTAAACATATCCAAAAATTACAAACTCACTTGAACGGATGGGAGAGCTGCTTCCCTGTAGAATCCTCACTTCTGCTATGCTTCCCTGTAGAATCCTTACTTCTGCTATTATTCATCTTCTTTATCCCTTTCTCTCTTTAAATTCTTATACTTCAGATCACTTTCTCTCTTTTTCCCCTTGCCAGCATGCTATCTTGTTGGAGAAAAAGTCTGGCAATCCTCCTTCCACTTCTTCCCTTCTCTCTTTTCTTTCTTCTTTCTTTCCTTTTCTTTCCCTTTTCCTTTACTTTCTCGATTCTTCTTTCTATTTTATATTTTTTTTGAAGCTGTTAGAGAACACCTCACGTGCTTTTTGGTGGCCGTGCATTTAGTGAGGATTACTATGGCATGAATGCAACACATTTTAACTTGAGAATTTTGTTTTTCCTAGCTAGTGGTAACAGTGGAGGCTGTATAATTTTGGTTCACTAGATGGAAGGTAGAGAGAAAGGATAGAGAGACATCATGGAGAGAGAGAGAGAGAGAGAGGACAGAGGGAGGAAGGAGATGAGAGAGAGTCTTCTCTTACTTAAAAGAGAATTTATTTTTAATAGTTTATGTGACACCCCTCACCCGTCTATAGTGTAGCCGAGCAAGACATGTCACACTCGATGCCGGAGCATCCTATCTTATCTTACTTTATTCCTTTAATAGTTTTGTTCTCGTTATATTTTAATATTAATTAAATTCATAGGAGAAACTGACGGAGTTTCCCCTATTTTATATCCAGTTGCTGTATTTCATTATTCACCTGCTTGAAAATCTCAACAATATTTTCCATACAATAATTCATCCATACTCATATCATCATTTCAAAAATCATTATGTAATTTAAATCCATACTCATTTGTACAAATTCATTCATGCTTATTACATATATCAAAATTCTCAATTTCATTAGTTTACATAATTTGCAAACTAATTATATAAATTCATAATTTACATTAGGTGCATATTACATACAATTTCCTAATTTTCATTATAACATAATAAATAATTAGAATTCACAAATTACTAATGTGGGCCCTATCTACATGCATTGTTGAGGAGGTGACAACCTTATACACTTCTGACACTTCTGCAGATCTGGACTCCAAAAACCCCAGTCAATTGTCCACTGGGTTTTAGCTTCAGTACCTACGCGAAGGAAACAAATCCATCGCACTAAGTATTTCTGCTTAGTGGTGCAATAATATAACAAAATATATATATATATATATATATATATAAATAAAGAAAGAAATGGATTATATTTTGGATACTTTAGAATTTAATCTAATTTAATATAATACTTCTAGTATCAATTATCTTTCGTTCTAATTTATTTCTCTTAAGAAGCAATTATTCCTAAAGTCACAGTAGTAATATACAATTCCTAAAAATTCTAAGAATATTATTATTCTTAACTTTATATTATTATAAAAAAAAAATACATTTGTAATGCTTATTTAAGTTATATCTCTATTGCAAATCTTTTTATCATTTCATTCAATACTTTATAGGTTATCGCAAATTATTTCATAATAATTAAAATTCTCAGCTTATTTCATAATAAGTAAATCTTAATATCGGTTCAGTTCATTTCAATTCTTTCTACTAAATAACTATTCTAATTTATTTTAGGTCGTCTTACTCATTTATTTAATTTCTTATATTTTTAATTGCTAATATTCTTAACTTATTTCAATAAATTTCACTGCCCAAGTAACCTATGACAGGCTGACTAAACTGGATAACGGGTCGTTGGCACTGGACATCGCGGTGCCTTGGGCCGTCATACCATGGGACGTGAAATGCGGAATGTCAACCACCTATACAGTCAGTATGGCTAAAAAGCCATGACAACATATTAGTATGGCTAAAAGCCATGATAACAAATAATCGGGCATAAAAGCCATGAGTGCGGGCATAAAGCCATAAATACAAGCATAAAGCCTTATGCAGTACTGCTAAAATAATACCCTATTGGCATGCCAATCTATCCAATCTGACACACGTGTCTAGGCAATACATGTAACACCCCTCACCCGACTACAGTGTAACTGAGCAAGGCGTGCTACATTCGGTGTCGGAGCACCCTATCTTATCTTACTTTATTCCTTTAATAATTTGATCTCGTTATATTTTAATATCAATTATTTTTCTATGGAGAAAACAGTGGAGTTTTCCCTATTTTATTACCAGTTGACATATTTTACTATTCACCTATTTGAAATTTTCAATAATATTTTCAAATAAAGATCTCATCCATGCTCATCATTTCTGATTGTGTCCATACATTTCGATTCTTATTCATTAACATGCATATTCATTCATGCTCATTTCATATATCAAAATTTTCAAATTTCCATTAATTACATAATTTACAATTTACATAATATAAAAATTAATTACAATTTCATAATTTATATTTCAACATAATAACTAATTATAAATACATAAAATAACTTTTGTGAGCCCTATCTACATGCATTGCTGAAGAAGTGACAACCTTATACACTTTTGACACTTCTGCAGATCCGGACTCCAAGATCCCAGTCTCATGTCCACTGGGCTTTATCTTCAGTACCTGCGTGAAGGAAACAATTCATCGCGCTAAGCATTGGTGCTTAGTGGTGCAATAATATAACAAGAAATAATGTATACAAATAAAAAAAGAATCAAGCATTCTAAATATTCAAGTATCAATTTGATTTAAAATGACATTTCTAGTATTAACTATCTTATATGCTAATTTGTTCGTCTTTGGAAGTACCGAGTTTATAGCCTTACAGTAATAATATTTAATATACATTTTATTCTAGGAGTATTGTATTTGAGGTCTCTCTATGATTCTGCAAATTGTATTTTTGTTATGTTTCTATTGCTAATCTCTTTTTACATTTTATTTAATACTTTTTAATGTTTTTATTTGCTAATATGCTTAAATAATTTCAATAATTTACACTGCCCAGGTAACCTATGACAGGCTGACTAAACTGGACAACGGGTCATTGGCACTGGACATCGCGGTGCCTCGGGCCATCATACCATGGGATGCGAAACGTCAACCACGTATGCAGTCAGTATGGCTAAAAAGACATGATAACATATAATCAGGCATAAAAGCCATGAGTGCAGGCATAAAGCCATGAGTGCGGGTATAAAGCCATGAATACAAGCATAAAGCCTTTCATAGTACTGCTAAAACAATACCCTATTGGCATGCAAATCTATCCAATCTGACACACGTCTCTAGGCAATACATAGGCACATAGTACCATTAAGTGTTCATAAGTTTCATTATTTCATTATAGGTTCTAATTATAATTTCTAGCATTTTAATTTTTTTCATAATAGAAAAATAAATCTCTAAGTCTAATATTTACATAATTTATGCATTTATCGAAATTTATATATTCATTATGTTATCCATAATGATCACAATTCAAAATAATAGTTCTCATGTACCATTATACTCAAAATACTTTTTCTTGTCCTTTCTCCAATAATGGGAACTAAAGTCTTATTTATACATTCATTTATTCATTGCCCTATTTATATAAATTATTATTCATATTCCAAGTAGTCCATGAATATTTCATGAATTTCAAATTTAGCTAAATTTTCCTTAAATCCTAGTGTCACTCAAATTCAAAAATTTAAATCAACTATTTACATTATCTATATCTTAACCATTATAATAGCTTTCTAATTTATTATATCCTTTCCTATATCATTGGGGTCACTCAATTTCACCATTCACAATTTACCTACCATATCCTATATTAACAACTACAATGGTTCTTATAGTTTGTTTTTCTACTTCACATAATTTAGTGGTTACTATTCATTTGACCATTTCCATTCAAAGGTTGACTTTTTGATTCATAATAGATTTGTTAAGCCTAAGTTCACCAATATACCACATTTTACATTTTATTTTTATTGGCATTGATTTCCAATACCATTTCAAAGCTTATTTTATATTAATCAAAATTTTTAGATTTCATACCTTAAGTTTACTATTCCATTGGTCTAAGCTACAGTGAGAATTTGGTAAACTTTTCTTCATCAAAGTTGTTCCTTTATGTGTCTTTTCTTTTTGAATCACTCCTTTTGGAGTTTTCTAGCTCAAGTTATGGCCATTTTACCATAACTGAACGGATTGACCTGTACCCAGAATTTTTGGGCAATCCTGGTTCTGCCAGATTTCGTATCTTGATTTTGGTGGAAAATTCCATTAAGTTTTGGTCAAAATTTGGAGTTATGTTCTTCATAAAAGTTGTTATAAATTGTCTAATCTTTCCATTGATATAAAATTTAGGTCATTTGGACATTTCTACTCTGAGTTATGACCATTTGAACAAATACTATTCATTTGGTCAATTTCCAGGACCAGTAGGTTGGTTACTCGAATTTGGTCAATTTTTAGGGTATCATAAGTTTGTTTTATAGGTAAAGTTTCTTCATCAAAGTTGTGTTATTATGTATCTAGTTTCACCTCCAATTGGTCTTGCACCAATTGGAGTTACACAAATCAAATTGGGACTGCCCAAATGCACTAGACTCAAGGTCTAGAAATTCTGTCACAATTGGGCAGCATACCATTTCAATTCCAATGCCACAATGGTCGCCAATTTAAGGTCAAAATTCATCAAATGGTCACTAATTAACCATTAGAACTTAAATTAAACATCTAAGCATTAAATCCTCAATTAAATCTCAAAACCCTAACCCTAACAATCCATCACTTCATCTAACATACACAAATCAACAAGTAACTCTAATATAATTATCAAACATCATTCCCAAGCAATTTAATTCAATCAAATCAACAATTCTCAACCTTCCTCCATGGCTGACGAAAATTATAATATTCCTAACATGCATATTTTCTTCAAATTTTCTCCATTTTCTAACTTAACTCAAAGTTCAAATAAAAAATATAAAGAGAGAAGCAAGAGATTTAGCACTAACCTTAATTGAGTTAACTCTAAGAATTCTAATTCTTCTATTTCTCCCTTTCTTTTTGCTCCCAAGCTCTTAATTAAGTTTAGATAACAGATTTTAATAAAGATGGCTCGGAAAATAGAGTGAGTTTTCAAGGGAGATTAAAGCTTGGAAGAATGGCTATGGAGGAATGGTGGAAGAGAGGATTTAGCCAAATTAGAGGTGGAAGAGTGGATTCAGCCAAATTAGAGGTGGAAGAAGAGTGCAGATTTCTTTTCCTCATTTAACTCTTTTTAATTTATTTTATAATTATTTGTTATAATTTGATTGGTTAAGGACATTTTAATTACTTCATGCTTACATCATGCTTGTGTAATAATTGAGTTTAATTTCATTTTCTTTTCTTTCCTTCTCTACTCATTTTTAAATAAATTTTCATTAATTTTTATTCATATTTTATTTCATATAATTCACCTACTTAAATGAACAAGTTGGTAAAAAATCGTCTCTAAAGGCGAAATGACCAAAATGCCCTTCGTTTTGTTAAGGAGCCAAAATCGTCTGTACCGATCTAAAAATTTTTCTAATCATTTTCTTGGCATTCTAATGCCATCGAAACCTTAATGACTCTTCTCTGGAGTCCCAAAAATTATTTTATGAATTTTCTCCCGGGTTTAGGGCATTTAGCTGCGAAGACTGCAACTTCCCATTGGGTTACCTTGTTAGTAGTATGCCCTAGAGCATATCATTTAGTATGTATCTTGTACATATTTTATCAATAAAAGGCATTTTCACTTTTCCATTTACATAATATATTTATGTGTGATAGAAAAGGTCCATTGATATTTTGTTAGAAATTCTATTCTTAAGTTGTTAAGAATATGAGTAACAGTATTTCTAGCACAAAGTATAATAAATAGGTTCACAATCGAGGATACTTCACAATAAGGACATGACTTATCCAGAAAGATTGTAATCATGTTTATTCTCAAGTTATTTATATGAGAAAAAAATAAGATGGAATGGTGAGTCTCATACCATATAACAAACATGATAGGCACTTATACATGATAAGTAGGTCAAACCAGTGACACTTATGACAAGCACATGGAGTTTACTCTTGTCAATGCATTGTCATAAATCATATCAGTGCATATAATCTTTAGACCTGAGATAGCACAGTTATCTTGTATATAGGTGGTTTGAGTTTGATACTGCTTTCATACTTATACTGTGTATGGGTATATGGGCATGTGTTGGCTCCTACTAGTTATATATGGAGGTAGGTGTTGATCAAGATGGAATCTGTTCCTCTAAGTAAATAGGGATAAAACCCTATGTTCATTTAATTGTTCTTGACGTTTCAAGTTCCCGGCCAGGACAGATAGATTTATTCAGAAAATAGTTTCTGATGAGAAAATCTTTTTAATCAAGAACTGGAATTAAAAGAGAACATAATATTCATAGCAAATGGGGTTTGACATAAACCATGACTCCAGCTCGAATTGGGACTTTGTAACAGAGAGATTCTAATGCATGGTAATATATGATTATAGGTTCATTTAAGGTAAACCTTATTACTATTGGGTGGCCATGGCATGCTATGCTAGGTGTTAACCATGGTCTATGAGGTGCATAAAATGATTTAGAGAAATCATTTATGGTAAGAAAGAGTTCTAATGATATTAAGAGTTGATATCATGTTTCATTGCCAATTAGTGATGAGCCTAGTAAGTCACACACATACACAAATAATCACCAAATTAAATATGATTTAATTAATTAATTAAAGAGTTTAATTGATTAATTAAATAGGTTTGGTTTGCAATTAAATTGCAAAGTCTCTAGCATGGCTTGAAACCAAATCTAGGTTATTGGATGTATAATATAAGTTAAATTTATATTTAAAGTGTTTAAATATGAATTTAATTAATGAGAAATTAATTAATAAAGATTAATTAATTAATTTATATTTGATATAAATTGATTAGAAGAAGAGAAATAATTATTTTGGGCTGAGAACTCAAAATTAAGACATAGGGGTATTTTGGTCATTTCACAGGGTGACATGTGGCACTATGAGATGGTGACACATGGCACTATACATAAGCTTGCCAAATGTCTTTTAATCATGTAAGATGATCAAAGTCAAGATTAAATATAGGTTTGACACTTGGCACAATGTGATTGGGTCAATTAAACCTAAAACCAATCAGAGGGTGACATGTGATAAGGGTTTTAAGCGGTGACCTAGCTATATAAGTATAATGATGAAAGAACAGAAACATTAGCTGCCATTCATCTCTTTGTGCCGCCACCCTTGGCTGCTCTCCCTTCTCTTCTTCTTCATCTCTTGAATTAAAAATACTAGATATTGTTTCTAGTGTCCTGTTTACATCTGTAATCTCTCAAAAGACAAAACTTGATTTTTTAATTCATAGAAAAAGCTTTAGAAGCTGTTCAAGGGCTGCCAAAGGTGATCTTGGTGTGGACAAGCTAGAGGGACAACATCTGGTGTCCTAAGGCGCATCCCAAATGTAACACCCCTCACCCGTTTACAGTGTAGCCGAGTAAGGAGTGCTACACGGCTTGCCGGAGCACCTAATCTTATATGATTTCATTATAGTTCTTGATTTACTTGTTCAAAAACTTTATCTGAGGTTTAGGCTATTTTTACTGTTTCTCAAAATCTGGCTAATTTAGAAAATTCAAAAATTTTAATGATAATCCTGCAGAGTGCCGGTTGTAATTTGGACTAACAGTTCTTCTGAACCTGCCAAAAATAATTTCAATATATGCTCAAATTCATAACTCAGATTCAGTCTCAAAATTTCTCAAATTCAATCTCATTCAGAATCATTATGATTAGATAATCAATTCAAATATCAGAATTCTTATATTTCATTAACTTATATAATTTGCCAATTAAGTACATAAATTTATCAAGTACTGGATATACAAATGAAATTACAGTTACTAATTCACATTACAATATAAGCAGTAATTATAATGTACAGATTAGAAAACATGCTTAAAATGAGCCCTATCTACATGCATTGTTGAGGAGGTGACAACCTTGAACTCTTTTGACACTTCTGCAGATCTGAACTCCAAAAATCTCAGTCGACAGTCTACTGGTTTTACCTTCAGTACCTGTGCAAGGAAGCAATTCCATCACGCTAAGCATTTATGCTTAGTGGTGCAATAGTATAACAGGAAATGATATATACAAATAAAGAAAGAAATAAATCATAATTCAGATATCCAGGAATTCATTATTCTAACTGTATTGTATTTTAAGTCTCTACGGTTCTGCAAATTGTATCTTTGTTATATTTCTATTGCTAATCTCTTTTACTCATTTCATTCTATGCTTAATTTAATTGTACTAAAATTTTCGTATACTTAACTTAACTTAACTGCCTGAATTGAATAATGTTTTAATTGACTGCCCGTGTAGCTTATACACTGACCAGACTGGATAAATGGATATACTAGCACTGGGTATCTAGTACCTCGGGCTGTCACACCATCGGTCACAAAGTGTCTCCCGGTATGCAAACAGTGTGGCTAAAAAGCCATATAATCAATCAGGCATAAAGCCGGGTATAATAACACAATCTGTATAGCCATAGGCTATTAAAATCATAGTATGGCATAATAAGCCATAAAACACAATATGTCATGTAGCCATTTATAGAACAGCTGTCAGAATCCTATTAGCATGCCAACCTATCCAAACTAGTCAACTAGGCAAACTAGGGCATATTACAAGATTAAATATTTATTTTTAGGGTTTACTGATCATTATACCATTCACTGGTCAATAAAAATATTGACCTTTTCATACATCATGCATAAGTTGATTCTAGTATCAACATGTCACAATTTGCATTTCAATATGCTACCAATATAGTGCAATTTACAATTCTCACAAGTTGGCATTTATTGCCAATTTACTTCAAGGCTTGATTGTATGTTAATGTCAAATTTTCAGTTTTAGTGTGCCAGATTGGTCTAGCTTAAAGTCCTATTTCTCTTGGTTTTTAGCTCTGGTCAAAGAAGCAAAATTGTAGCTCTATGTCTTATTGCACTCTGAGCAAAATTTCAGGTCATTCTGAGTTATATAGACCAAGATATGATCAATTTACTAAAGCTGGATAGATTGTACTTTTAGTGCAAAATTTGGTCAATTTTAGGTCACTTTTAGTTCTGGCAGTTTTGGTACCCTAACTTGGGCAAGCAATTTGACTTAGTTCTGGTCATTTCTGAGCTTTGGTGTCTTCATAAGAATTGTAGCTCTATGTCTTATTGCACTCTGGGCAAAATTTCAGGTCATTCTGAGTTGTATAGACTATGATATGGTCAATTTACTAAAGCTGGACAGATTGCACCTTTAGTGCAAAATTTGATCAATTTTAGGTCACTTTTAGTTCTGGCAGTTTTGGTACCCTAATTTGGGCAAGCAATTTGACTTGGTTCTGGTCATTTCTAGGCTTTGGTGTCCTCATAAGAATTGTAGCTCTATGTCTAAGCTATCCATGGTAAAAGTTTCAGGTCAATTGGACCTATTTTGAGTGAGTTATGGACATCCTAATGATTACTGTTTATATGGTCAAAAATCTGGGTTGCAAGGTTGCCATTCCAGATTTGGTCATTTTTAAGGTCAGTTTCTGGGCAGAATTTTGGCAACATTTCTACATGAAAGTTGGCATATTTGGTGTCTAGTTTCACCCTCCATTGGCCTCATACCAATTGGGTTCATAGTTTTGCACTTATGACCTAATTTAGGTGCTGCCAACATACACAACCTGCATTTAAACATCACACTTCCAATTTTGACAATCCTCCTCCTTCCAATACTTTAATATTCAATCAATGGCACTTCTATATATATTGTACACAATTCCAGCAAATATTTTGGGCAGAACACTCAAGTGCTCAATGCACACAATATACCATTCAAGTTCAACATTCACTTCTACCAAAATTCAACATATCTCAATATCAATATTACACATACACTTCCATATACTCATACCTCAATATCAATTACACATGCTACCCACAATTTAACACTATCATATTTCATTAATAAACTTCATATTCACACACATAAATTCATGATATTATAGGCTGCCAAACATGGCAGTTTGTCAATGCATCAAGGTCCCATTTCATACCCTTAATTCAAGCACTCACATGCACAAACTTGGACATTAACCTACTACAACTTCTATTTGAGTTAATCAACCTTAATTCCCATCCATTAGAGGTAAGAAAAACTCAAATGTAACAAATCTTCATGGCTTCCAAAAATGGACAAGTTCAGTTCTCAATGTTTTCTTCATTTCTCTTCACCAAAATACTCACCTCAACCTAAACACAAGGTTTACTAAAGCAAGGGAGAGGATTTGGACACTTACCACTTTTGGAGCTTGTTAAACCTTCACTAAATCTCTTCATTTTTGTTCCCTATAATCTTCCCAAGAGGTGTGGACCAACTTTAGTGAAGGAGCTTGAGAAAACTATGGCTTATTCATGGTGGATATGAAGCTTTTGCTTGGGACATTAATGGTGGTTTTGGGAGGAAATGGAATTAAGCCAAAGTGAGTCATGAGGAAGAAGAAAATGTTATGGGATTACACATGTCCATTTAGGTGTTTAAAATACTCCCCTAGTGGTCCACCAACTTATAATATATAATAATTAAACTTTTAATTATCCTAAGTTTACCCCCCATTTCTTTCACTATTCTTATAATGTATCACAATTTAATTTTTTTCATAATATTTTCTAAGTGCAATATCATTTATTTTTAATGGACATTGAGGTCAAAAGGCAACTCTAGGTGTCAAATGACCAAAATGCCCCACTTCGGGTTATATTCCTGATTTTTCAGTAACATCGATTTTTGTCTGTTTCTTAATTTTTCGTTTTTCTTTGTACTAATTTATTAATTTTTTTTTGATATTTCTAGTGTCAATTACATTTCAATAAACCTTTACTTACTTCCCAAAATTTAATTCCGAGGGTTTCCCATGGTCCTGGGGTCGGCAACGGCCTTCCCGGTGCGGTCACCCATCGCTGTGGTGCCGGCTTGTTTAACTTAGTCACATTTTATCTCTTTTATTTTTCCTTAATTTTTCTCATCACATATTTCATTAGTTTATAGTTTCTCACTATCATTATAGTGTATTTCTAGACATTCCGACTTTCCGGAGCAGACATTAGCTGTCGGAATAGTAGGATGTACGGACTATGAAAATGAGGATGTTACACCAAAGGTGTCAAACACACTACAGTGCATCAAAAGGTTAGTGCACTTGTTCTTATTAAATCTTAAATGGCAAATCTAGATCCAAAACATATTAAATGATTTTTAATATGCTGTTTATCATTGAAATCAAATATATAAAAATGAATCTTGCATGATGCATATGACCCTAGGTGAAAAATTTTTGAATTCAATGATATAAACTTGTGTTTTTTGTACTTCCGCTCCTTCAATTGGTATCAGAGCCACTATATTTGCCATTTAGATTGTTGATTATATGATTTAATTGTGTGATTTAATCATGAGATGATTAATTCATTGCTGTTTGCAAGGTCAAGGTGGCAGGATGGAGGTGAACTCCATTGATGCGCATGGTTTGGTGCATCCAACCATGCGCATGGCTTTGGGCTTATTTGTGGGCTTGGACTCAAAGGCCCATAATTAGGCCCATGACTAATTAAAGTGTTTAATCAGGAGTTTTAATCACACAATTAAATTTTGATTCAAATCTGAAATTTTTAAATTTGTTTGAATGTGATTCAAATCTGAATTTTTAAATTTGTTTGAATGTGATTCAAAGCTGAATTTTTAAATTTGTTTGAATGTGATTCAAAGCTGAATTTTTAAATTTGTTTAAATGAGATTCAAATCTGATTTTTTAAATTTGTTTGAATCATATTCAAATCTGGATTTTTAAGTTGGATATGAGATATTCAATTTAATTTAAGTATGCATGTTTTATTTAGATTGTTAAATAGTGATATGCATGATGGATGATCATGGACTATAAAAGACCAATGTGATTGGATTTATTTCTTTTATGTTTCTTTGGGTTGTAAATTAATTAATTTATTTTAATTTATTTTTGGGCAGGTATTATTAAGGTTGTCATAATTTTGGGTTGTAATTTCATTTATTTAGTTCTTGTAAATTCGCCTTGGTATCCCAAGGATTACTATGTAATTGGATTGCAAGACGATCAAGGAGGTCAAGAGCATTGGTGGGACCAGTGGGAGGAATTCAAGATCCAGTGTTGATTATGCACTCTTTCAGCAACTCTTGTAAAATGAATGAATGAAATGCACCTAGGAATGCCCTGATTCAATTCTTGGTGGCTCAGAATTGAATCCCTTAGAAAGTCCATGATCATACCATATTTACTGTTTATCCATGAATGCATGAGATGTATGGGAATATATGCAAGTATATGATATATGCATGCTAAATGGATAATGTGCAAAGTGAGACCTTAATAGTAATTAGGACGACCACAAAATCTTCCAAACAAAAGATTAAGTTAGAAATGCTATAATTAAAGTAATTATAACTGGGCCCTCCATTGGGGCAATTATTTTAAGAAATTTTAAATAGTTGCATATGATGCAATTAATTTAAGAGATTTTCTTAAGAATAATTGTTAAGCATGAGATGTTGTAAATATGTAATGGTTTTGTGGCCAACAATGGATGTGCCTAAGGACATTAAAATTATTTGCATGTTTACTGGCTCAATGAGATCAACTTAACTAATGCAAGATAAGTCAATAATGGATGTGCCTGAGATTTTGAGCATTAGGGGCTAGGTAAAGGATTGAACCTCACATGAGATGTGATGGGCAAGGAGTTACTCACTTATAGTTTATTATGATTCCAATAATGGATGTGCCTGAGGATGATCAATAGGATTATAAGAATTCAATCACCCACTAGAAATCCATCCAACTAGGATTTCCATTTTCTACTTTGGAAGTGTAGGATTCGCTAAGTTAGTGGGAGGACCAATTTGATTAAAAGACCATAATCATTTTGGTTAATTACATGATACATTTACTAATTAATCTGGTTATTTTCTGCAATTAATTTTCTGATAATAATGTGCACAGAATTACCACCACCATCCAATATCCTTGCAAGCATACTTGATCACAATAGGTTGATAGGATCTAATTTGTCTGATTGGCTAAGAAATTTGAAACTTGTCCTGAACCTTGAACATATAGGATATGTTCTAGACTCAAATGTTCCTGGTCCCTTACCTCCAGAGGCCACTCAAGAGGAACATAAAATTTTGGACAAGTGGAAGGAGCATGATATGAGAGCTAAGTGTTACATACTTGCTTCCATGAGTAATGAGTTACAAAAGCAGCATGAGAACATGCAAAGTGCGAGTGAGATCCTACTTCACCTACAAGAGTTATGGTGAGCACAGTAGGAATGCTAGGTATGAGATATCTAGACAGCTATTATGCATGAGAATGTCTGAGGGACAGAATGTTGGGGATCATGTCCATAAGATGATTTGGCTGATTGAGCAGCTGGAACATCTTAACTTTAACATGGATTTCCAACTACAAAAGAATTTAATCCTTCAGTCCCTTCCTGAGTCATTTGGGAATTTTGTGACAAATTTCCATATGACTAAGCAGGAATGCACCTTGGCTGTTTTACTCAACATGCTGGTTATTACCCAAAAGAATATGCCGGGCAATAAAGGAAAAGAGGTAGCTTTGATTGCATCTTCTTCTGCTGGAGAGTCCAACAAGAAGAAGGGCAATAAGAAAAAGAAACCTCAGATTCCTGGTCCTTCCAAGAAAATAGCTAAACAGAAAGGGAAGACTAAAGCTGATGGAGGCAAAGGAAAGTGTTTCCACTGCCAGCAGGATGGGCACTGGAAAAGGAACTGCCCAGAGTATCTTACTTCTCTGAAGGGCAAGAAGGATACGCCTTCGGAAGGTATGTCCATATCTTGTTATTTAGATTCTGCTGATACTCAAAGTTCATCTATAGCTTGGGTTTTAGATACTGGTGCCAGTTCTCACATTTCTTATGATATGTAGGAACTAGCAAATAATAGCATCTTGCCTTCTCGAGATGTTAGAATTCGGATTGGCAATGGCTCAACTGTTAAAGCTTTAGCCATAGGATCTAAATCTTTTTACATGTTTGGACATGTTATGTGTTTGGATAATATTTGATATGTACCTGATGCTTTTAAGAACATCATTTCTATATCTAGTTTGACTAGAAATGGCTATGAATTTTAGTTCACAGATGATGTTTGCAATATTTATTCTGGAAATAAATATGTTGGTTCGGGTTATATGAATGATGGTCTTTATTATTTGGATAATAATGACAAACACAAAATGAATGCAAGTGATCTAAATGAATGCAATGCCATGGTGAAAATCAACTCTAGTTCAAAATATATTTTGCACTTAAGGTTATGTCATGTTGCAGAAGATAGGATTGCAAAACTGGAGAAAATGGGGATTCTATCCTCATTGGGCTCTGAGCCTACTCCAACTTGTGAATCTTGCCTTCAGAGCAAAATGACTAGATCACCCTTTGTAGGACAAGGGCTAAGAGCTGAAAATATTTTGGAGCTAATACATAGTGATGTATGTGGTCCGTTTAAAGAAATAGCTAGAGGTGGTTTTCATTACTTTATTACCTTTACTGATGATAAATCAAGGTTTGGGTGTTTGTATTTGATGAAATACAACCATGAATCCTTTGAAAAGTTGAAAGAATTTAAATCTGAAGTAGAAAATCAAACAGGAAAGAGTATTAAAACTCTTCGATCAGATCGTGGAGGTGAATACTTAAGTACTAAATTTGATGAATACTTAAGAGAGCATGGCATTGTTTCCTAGCTGACTCCTCCAGGAACACCACAGCTGAATGGTGTATCTGAAAGGAGAAATCGTACCCTATTGGATATGGTACGTAGTATGATGAGCTATACTGATATGCCAATCTCTTTTTAGGGATTTGCATTAGAATCAGCTTTGCATATTCTGAATAGGATTGCATCAAAATCAGTATCTTCCACACCTTATGAGATATGGCATGGAAGAAAACCAAGTCTTAAGCATGTTAAGATTTGGGATTGTCCAGCTTATGTCAAAAAACTGAACACTGATAAATTGGAAACCAAATCAGAAAAGGGTCGATTTGTTAGATATTCAAAAGATAGTTTTGGATATTATTTTTATTTGCCTACATCATAAGAGGTTACGGCAAGTAGAGATGCCATATTTCTTGAACAATAGTTTGTTCAAGAAGGAGGCAAAGGAAGGCAAATATTGTTAGAATTGGAGAATTCTAACCAACCAACAGATCAGATGGATATAGATCCATCTACTCAACCTATACCTATTGATGAAACATCTACAGCTGTTCCTCGTAGAATAACCCGGATATCTCACACAGTGAGATATGGTTTCCTTCATAAAAAAGAACAAGAGTTGTCTACTCATGAAGAAGTAGATCATGGAGATGATCCACTTACCTATGAAGAAGCTATATCAGATATAGACTTTTCAAAATGGATTGATGCTATGAAATCCGAAATTGATTCCATGTATAAGTATCAAGTTTGGGATCTTGTTGACCCACCTAAAGGTATTGTACCTATAGGGAACAAATGGGTTTTCAAGAAGAAAATTGGTTCTGATGGAAAGGTAGAGACTTATAAGGTAAGGCTAGTAGCAAAAGGGTTTCGCCAAAGGCAAGAAATTGACTATAAGGAGACTTTCTCGCTTATTGCCATGCTTAAATCAATTAGGATTCTATTAGCAATAGCTGCATACTATGATTATGAGATTTGGCATATGGATGTCAAAACAGCTTTTCTCAATGGATACATTAAAGAAAACATTTTCATGGAACAACCTAGGGGTTTTGAATCCCAAGATGGTTCCCAGGTATGCAAGCTAAAGCGATCCATTTATGGGTTGAAACAAGCTTCGAGGAGTTGGAACATCCTTTTTGATGAAGCCATTAAGTCATTTAGTTTTATCAAAAATGAAGATGAGCCATGTGTATATAAGAAGGTTAGTGATAGTGCTATCACTTTCCTTGTCGTATATGTGGATGACATTTTGTTGATGGGTAATGACACAAGTATGTTGACAATTATAAAGGTATGGTTGCCGAATACATTCTCCATGAAAGACTTAGGGAAGGCAACCTATATTCTTGGGATTTGCATCTATAGAGATAGAGCAAAAAGAATAATTGGTTTATCCCAAAGTCTATACTTGAAAAAGGTGTTAAAGAGGTTTAATATGCTTGATTCCAAGAAAGAATTGTTACCAGTGAGACATGGTGTCCACCTTTCTAAAGAGATATCTCCAAAGACACCTGAAGAAAGAGATAAAATGGTTAGGATTCCATATGCTTCGGCTATTGGAAGTTTGATGTATGTAATGTTGTGTACTAGGCCGGATATTGCATATGCTGTTTGTTTGACTAGCAGGTATCAATCCAATCCAGGTTTGGAACAGTGAATAGCTGCCAAGAATATCCTTAAGTACTTGAGAAAAACTAAGGATTTATTCTTGATATATGGAGATGGAGACTTGCAATTGGATGGTTATACAGATTCTGATTTTCAATTAGATATCGATGATAGAAAGTCTACCTTTGGGTATGTGTTCATTTGTAATGGAGGTGCAGTTAGTTAGAAGAGTTCCAAATAGAGTACGACTGCAGATTCCACTACCGAGGCTGAGTATATTGTTGCATCAGATGCTGCAAAGGAAGCTATTTGGATAAAGAACTTTGTCACAGAACTTGCAGTAGTTCCTTCCATTGAGTCAGTAGTTCCACTTCACTCTGACAACAATGGAGCAGTCATACAAGCTAAGGAACCCCGGTCTCACCAGAAATCCAAACACATAGAAAGGCACTACCACATTATTAGAGAAATAGTTGGGCGAGGCGATGTAGGCATGCAGAAAATAGCATCAGCTGAAAATCCAGCTGATCCATTCACTAAGCCTATGTCACAAACTCAGCTAGACCGACATCTTGAGAAGATGGGTCTAAGAAATGAATGGCTCTAGTGCTAGTGGGAGATTGTTAGTAGTATGCCCTAAAGCATATCATTTAGTATATATCTTGTACATGTTTTATTAATAAAAGACATTTTCACTTTTCCGTTTACATAATATATTTATGTGTAATAGAAAAAGTCCATTAATATTTTGTTAGAAATTATATTCTTAAGTTGTTAAGAATATGAGTGACAGTATTTCTAACACAAAGTATCATAAATAGGTTCACAATCAAGGATACTTCACAATAAAGACATGACTTATCCAAAAAGATTGTAATCATGTTTGTTTCTAAGTTATTTATATGAGATGTAAATAAGATAGAATGGTGAGTCTCATGCCATATAACAAACATGATAGGCACTTATACATGATAAGTAGGTCAAACCAGTGACACTTATGACAAGCACATGGAGTTTACTCTTGTCAATGCATTGTCATAAATCATATCAGTGCATATAATCTTTAGACCTGAGATAGCACAGTTATCTTGTATATAGGTGGTTTGAGTTTGATACTACTTTCATACTTGTACTGTGTATGGGTATATGGGCATGTGTTGGCTCCTACTAGTTATATATGGAGGTAGGTGTTGATCAAGATAGAATCTGTTCCTCTAAGTAAATAGGGATAAAATCCTATATTCATTTAATTGTTCTTAATGTTTCAAGTTCCTGGCAAGGACAAATAGATTTATTCAGAAAAGAGTTTCTGATGAGAAAATCTTTTTAATCAAGAACTGGAATTAAAAGAGAACATAATATTCATAGCAAATGGGGTTTGACATAAACCATGACTCCAGCTCGAATTGGGACTTTGTAACAGAGAAATTCTAGTGCATGGTAACATATGATTATAGGTTCATTTAAGGTAAACCTTATTACTGATTGGGTGGCCATGGCATGCTATGCTAGGTGTTAACCATGGTCTATAAGGGCATAAAATGATTTAGAGAAATCATTTATGATAAGAAAGAGTTCTGATGATATTAAGAGTTGATATCATGTCTCATTGCCAATTAGTGATGAGCCTAGTAAGTCATACACATACACAAGTAATCACTAAATTAAATATGATTTAATTAATTAATTAAAGAGTTTAATTGATTAATTAAATAGGTTTGGTTTGTAATTAGATTCCAAAGTCCCTAGCATGGCTTGAAACCAAATTTAGGTTATTGGATATATAGTATAAGTTAAATTTATATTTAAAGTGTTTAAATATGAATTTAATTAATGAGAAATTAATTAATAAAGATTAATTAATTAATTTATATTTGATATAAATTGATTAGAAGAAGAGAAATAATTATTTTGGGTTGAGAACTCAAAATTAAGACACAAGGGTATTTTGGTCATTTCATAGGGTGACATGTGGCACCATGAGATGGTGACACATGGCACTACACATAAACTTTCCAAATGTCTTTTAATCATGTAAGATGATCAAAGTTAAGATTAAATATAGGTTTGACACTTGGCACAATGTGATTGGGTCAATTAAACCTAGAACCAATCAGAGGGTGACATGTGGCAAGGGTTTTAAGTGGCGACCTAGCTATGTAAGTATAAGGATGAAAGAACAAAAACATAAGCTGCCATTCATCCGCCACCCTTGGCCGCTCTCCCTTCTCTTCTTCTTCATCTCTCATCAATTCAAAGAGATTAGCAAACAATCTCTTGAATTAAAAATACTAGAAATTGTTATTAGTGTCCTGTTTACATTTATAATCTCTCAAAAGGAAAAACTTGATTTTCTAATTCATAGAAAAAGCTTTAGAAGTTGTTCAAGGGCTGCCATAGGTGATCTTGGTGTGGACAAGCTAGAGGGACAACATCTGGTGTCCTAAGGCGCATCCCAAAAGTGTCAAATACACTGTAGTGCATCAAAAGGTTAGTGCGCTTGTTCTTGTTCTAATCTAGGGTTCTAATGAATTAATCTGATTAATTCTAAAATCTTAAATAGCAAATCTAGATCCAAAACATATTAAAAGAGTTTTAATATGCTGTTTATCATTGAAATCAAATAGATAAAAATGAATATTTCATGATGCATGTGACCCTAGGTGAAAATTTTTTGAATTTAATGATATAAACTTGTGTTTTTCTTGTTTCCGCTCTTTCATACCCATCGCTAGGGCACCGATTCATTTAACTTGGTTGTATTTTATTTCTAAAATTTTTCCTAAATTTTTCTTATTATTATTTGAGTTATTTATGACTCCTCACTCTAGTTTACATATAGTTCCAGTCATTCTAGCTATCCGGATAGACATTGGTCACCAGAACAGTCGAATGCACGGACTAGCTAAAGTGAGGGTGTTACAATACATGGGCACATTAGTACCTTTAAAGGTTCATAAGTATCATTTTTTTCTCATTACATGTTCTAATTATAATTTATAACATTTCAATTTTTACTCCTAGCAGAAGTGTAAATGTCTAAAATACAATTCTACCTAAATTATGCATTCATCCTTTTATTCATTCATTATGTCATTCATACTAATCACAATTTATAATAATTATTTTCATGTGCAATTTTACTCAAAGCATTTTTCCTTATCCTTTCTCCAATAATGAGAACTAAAGTCTCATTCATATATTCATTTATTCATTACACTATGTATATAAATTATTATTTATATTTCAAGTAATCCATGAACATTTCATGGATTTCAAATTTAACTAAATTTTCCTTAAATCCTACTCAACTTTAAGAATTTAAATTCATTAATCACATTATCTATATTAACCATCCTAATAGTTTTTCTAATTTAGTATACCATTTCCTATATCATTGGAGTTACTATTCACTTGATCATTTCCCTTTAAAGGTTGTCTTTTTAATTCATAATAGATTTGTTAAACCTAAGTTCACCAAGATACCACATTTTGCAATTTATTTTTGTTGGCATTGATTGCCAAACTCAATTCCTAACCTTCTAGGTTTTATTTCAAATTTTTAGAATTTGAGGTCCAAATACACTGTTCTATTGGACCTAGATACAGTAAAAATTTGATAAAACTTTCTTCATGAAAGTTGTTCCTTATTGTGTCTTCTTTAATTCCCTTTTCGAATCACTCCATTTGGAGTTTTGTAGCTCAAGTTATGGTCTAAATACCATAACTGGCCAGATTGAAATTTTCTAGAATTTCTGGGCAGAACCAATTCTGGCAGTTTTGGTGTCCTAAATTTGGTGGACAATTTTATTAAGTTCTGTTCAAAATTTAGAGTTATGATCTTCATGAAAGTTGTCCTAAATTGTCTAAGCTTTGCATTGATATAAAATTCAGATCAATTGGATATTTCTACACTGAGTTATGGCCAAATGAACAAACACTGTTCATTTGATCACTTTTACCAGGTCCAAAATTGGTTACCCAAATTTGGCCAATTTTTAAGTCATCCTAAGTTTGTTTTCTGGGCAAGGTTTCTTCATCAAAGTTGTGCCATTATGTGTCTAGTTTCATGTTCAATTGTTCTTGCACCAATTGAACCTTCACCTCTCAAGTTATAGCTACTCAAACTTACTGGACTCACATCCAGCCTTGCAGGTCACCTAAGGCAGCATACCTAACCTCAATTCCATTAACATAAATCACTTCAATTCCTCATCAAATATAGCCAAATGGTCACTAATTGACCATTAGGACTTCCATTCACCAACACATGAGTAAAACCCTAAGTTTGCCTTAAACCCTAACTCCAAAATTCCAATTTACTTAAACAACATGCAATCAAATGTTCTAATCATCAATTTCATGTTCAATTGCATCAATTCACAACTATAATTCACTTGAATCATTGGAACCCTATGGTACCTTAAGGCTGCCAAAAATTGAAGGATTTCATGCACATAATTTATTTTCTTTCTTTCAAACTAACACTCAATTCATAATCTACACAAAGTAAACTCAAGGATTTATGGAAGAAGTAGCTAGAGCTCCAACTTGAGCTTGTTACTCTTCACAATTTATCCCTCAAATCACTGCCTCAAGCTTGCTCTAGTAGCAAGGACCAATTTTACTGAAGATGGGATGAGGTTTTATGGTGAAATCAAGTGGGAAATGAAGCTTTAATGGGATATCAATGGTGGAACTCTCTCTCTTCCTTTTCTCTCTATTTGGTTCAGCTCATGGGAAGAAGAAGGCTGCTGAAAATGTTTTGTGTTTATCTCATTTTTATGTCATTTTTATCCCTTTTAATTTATTTGTCAAGTTGTGATTGGGTGGAGAGTTTTTAATTGCATCATGGTGATGTCATAAGTCCCATTTACTTCATTTTCTTTTCTTATTTCTTTAAATCATTTTTAATTTAATTTTTATCAATTTTTATTCATATTTTATGTCATATAATTTATTTACTTAATTGCATAACTTGGTCAAAAATCATGTCTGAAGACGAAATGACCAAAATACCCTTCATTTTGCTTACAGACTAAAATTGTCTGTACCGATTTAAAAATTTTTCTAAGCATTTTCTTGGCATTCTAATGCCATCGAAACCTCAATGACTCTTCTCTGGAGTCATAAAAATTATTTCATAGGGTTTTTCTATGGGTATAGGGTTGATAACTGTCTTTACAGTTACTTCCCGTTGGGTCACCCATCGCCGAGGCACCGGCTCATTTAACTTTGTTGTATTTCATTTCTAAATTAATTTTTCTCAATTTTTCTTACACTTATTTGAATTATTTATGACTCCTCACTCTAGTCTAATTATAGTTCTTGACATTCTGACTATCCGGACAGGCATTGATCACCAGAACAGTAGAACGTACAAACTATCTAAAGTGAGGGTGTTACAATTTCAATTCCACCTAGGCATTACATGTTAACATGTGACCGGAGATTCCATTGGAATTTAATCCGAGGGACTTTATATGGTGTTAAATTCAAGTTTGAGTACTTTTGTAATACAAATTAAAGTTCAAGAACGATGCTAATACAACTCCTAAAGTTCAATGATGGTGAGTGAAAGTTAGCCTAATTCATGTGATTCGACCATAATTTCACCCAACTAACTTAAATTTTTTATTTAAAAATTTAATAAAAATTAATTTTCATAAAAAAATTATGAATCACTGACCACAACACCTTTTTAGATCCATAGTTATTAAACTTGATCTTGAGCTTGATTCAACTAAAGAATCGGGTCGGCAGGGCACTAGTTCAACTAATGGGTTAGTGGTTCAACCAGTGATTCAGTAAAAAATTAATTAAATATATGTTAATTAAATATTATTGTAACAATCTGAATTTACAAAATATAAAATATTTTTATTTTAGCATTATTTTAATATTAATGATTTATTTAAATATTTTTCCATGAGATTATTTTAAAGGTTAAAAATTATTATTGATTTTATTATTGTAACACCCACCTCTGAGTTTTGAATAGTATCATTTTTGCCTATGAATAGTACTATTCAAAATCACCTAGAGGATCAAAGATAAAGGGAAAATTTAATGAGATAGACACAATAAAAACTTAAGCGAACAAAAAATCTAAGGACTCATCGGG
Source organism: Hevea brasiliensis (assembly GCF_030052815.1). Taxonomy (NCBI): domain Eukaryota; kingdom Viridiplantae; phylum Streptophyta; class Magnoliopsida; order Malpighiales; family Euphorbiaceae; genus Hevea; species Hevea brasiliensis. The sequence goes on along the minus strand of NC_079493.1, from coordinate 17,879,428 downwards.
TATTATAAAAAAGATGGACTATAATCCGATGAGGGGCATTTTGATAAATCACTTCAAGAATTGATTTTCCTCTAAAATGTCAATTAAATTAAGTGAAATTAAGGTATTGAATTATGAAGAAATTTTTGAGAAAAAGTTCAAGTATAAATGTGAAAAGAAAAGAAAAGAAATGAAAAATTCAAAATTTTAATTACAATTATGACATAAGCATGACATAATTAAAATTATGAATTAAATAAATTAAAATTAGGAATATATATAAAAAGGAAAAGCAAAACCCTCTTCCCTTCTCATGTAGGCCGGCCACCCTTCTCCCCACACTATCTCTTTTCTTTCTTCACTTCTACCATTAACCACCATTCTCAACCCTTGATTCCCCATTCTCCTTCCATGGGTTTTTCATCTAATTAATAGAAAACATGAAAGTAATCTTTGATTGAGGGATTGAAGTAAGAAGAACAAGAGTTTTGGAAGAGAATTGAAGATTAGAAAAGTCACTATTGAGGTAAGTCATTATTCTAGCTAAATTAATTGTGTATGCATGGGATTAAGGTTATTTATGAGGTAGTATGTGAGATTTGCAAATGGAAATTGCATGGGATTTGCATGAATTAGAAAAATGGAAGATTAGGGTTTATGTAGAATTAGGGCTTTTGTGGTATGTTATGCAATTGAGGTTTATAAGACCTAATTACGGTCATTTGGCATACTTTAGTTGAGAATCTATGTTGAATTTATGAGGTATACATGATTGGTGAAGTGGAATGTTATGGAATTGCATGAATTATGAAGTTGGGAATTTGGGGTTTGAGGAAAATTAGGGATTTTGTGCCATATTGTAAAATTGATGTTCTTATGTCCAAATATTGACCAATTGATGTACATTGAGTGTGAATTGAAGTTGATTATTGAGATGAATTGATGGATTGGTAGTGTGTGGAGTTGCTGAAATTTTGGACATTTGAGTCCAGTGTGCTTGGTAGCTTATAAGTTGAGTTACACAACTCCAATTGGTGTAAATCCATATGGAAATGAAACATAAGACATAGGGCTAGAATTTTCATGAAGATACCCTGCCCAGAAAATGATCATAAGTTACCCTAAATAAGCCTTGACTCTGGAGGTGGAAATTCTGAACTTGGCAGAATGACCACATGAATGGTAATTTTAAAATTGTCATAACTCACCCTAGAAAACTCTAATTTAAGTGATTCTTGAACCAATGGAAACCTGAAACATAGTAGAACATTTCATATGAAGAACTTAAGGCCAAATTATGAGCTTAACTCAACTAAATTGCTGGGCAAATTTGGGTCAACAAATCTACCTGTGCCTGGACTAACCTGGAAATTCTGGAAAATGGCCATCCGACCAGTTATGGCAAAATTGCCATAACTTGGGCTACAAAACTGCAAATATAGTGATTCTAAAGCCAAAATTCTTATAACATATAGAACTATAACTTTTGTGTTTTGACTAGAACCTAGATCTTAGGGAAACTTAGGGAAATTGCCAGAGCAAGTTAGGCATGCATAAGTTGGATTTCCTGCAATTCAGCTAAATGGCCTTATGACCCCAGCATGGTTAACAAGTCATAACTTTCTCTACAAAACTCCAATTAGAGTGATTCAAAATGATTTAAAAACCTAAGACAGAGACCTACAATATTGTTTTAAGGACTTAGATCAAATTATGAGCATAGAAGGCCCGGATGTTAGATGAAATTGGGTAAAATTCTGAAAACATGGTGCACGTGAACAGTAATTAGTAATTTGATCATAACTAGAGCTACAAAACTCCAAATTAGGTGATTTAAAAAAGAAAATAAAGCTGAGATCAAGAGAAACAAATTTCATGGGGAGCACCTTATCAAATTATGATTGGAACTAGATAAAAATTTGGTTCAAAAGTTAAGGTACTAAGCTGTCCATAATCCAAAACTCATTGAAATTGCAAAGCTAACTTAGGGATACATTAGACATTCATATAATGAGGACTTGGCAATAGTTGAGATGAGTATTGAGACATTCTACTTGTGTGTTTTAAGTAGAAAAAGAGGTTGGGACGGACAAGGAGAACTAAGTAAAGAAAGGGGAGATTCATTGAAGGTTTGTGCACAACTAACTTCCTTATTTGTTTTTAACTTAAAATTATTTTGAATGAGCTTTATGTGAATGAGTTATGATTTTTCCCTTGCAATTGAGGAATTTGTGTGTTGCCAACCCTTTATGGGTATTATGATAAATTGATGGTGATTATTTGATTTAAAAATCCTTAAATTTTGTTTTAAAACCATAGTTAGCATGATAGTCCCATTCTGAATTCCCTAGTAGTAACGACTATTTGGGGTTTGATAATTGATTATGATTATGTCCCCTATTAATAACGGTTAGAGGGGTGAGACTATATGAGTACTCATTAGCTAGCTAGCCCTTCCCTCATTAATAACAGTTAGTGATGCTGATTTGCTTTGTCGTGGTGTACAGCACGGCATTGATCGTGAAATTTTGTGTCATAGTCTAAACTGTGTGTTATTGTTGGCAACACTTATACATTGTGAATTATGAATTGTGAAATGTGATTTCTATAAATGATTCTATTGGTTTAAAAATACTGTGATATTTTCATGGTTATGTAACTTGTGGTTGGTTAAAATTTGATAAATTATGATTTATATTGAGTTTTAAATTTTTAAGTTGTGCACCACTGAGTGGCATACTTAGCGATAGCTTTGTATGCTGTCGCAGGTAAAGAGAAAGGAAAGGTTGTTGAGTGAGCAAATTGGGAGCATAACTGGAGTAGTTCTTTTGAGGTTCTTACTGGGTATATACTAGGAATACCCTTTGTAAACTGTTTTTGATGTATTTTGTAGCTATATGTATGGTTGTACGGACATTGAGTAGTTGTATAAAAAGCATTACATTGCTATAACATTTTGAGATTATAAATAATTGTAATATTATTTTGAGACTTATGTAAATATAACTTTTGTAATATTAAGTTTCTTATCTTTAAGGAATGAAAAATTTGAAATTTGATGTTTACTTGAAATGTAAATGAATTATTATTATGCTTGTGAAATGGATTGAAGGTAAATCTTTTACTTGATTTATATTATGATTTCAACAGGTTATAAATTTTGGATTTTACTAAAACTTTAACAATCACCATGCAGTTTTTTTTGCAAAATAAAAAATAAAATAAAATGCTATAATCCGTTTAAAATCTCTTATAGTATATTTAATGGGTTATCGATAGGTGTAGTTCAGTAATTTATTAGGTATGCTATGGAATCATGTTATACCTTACAAAAGGGGTAAGGTGTGATATGTTTTAGTGATATCAGAGCTTTGATTTTCAAACAAGTTTTGAATTTCATATTTAAAATATTTTGATAAGAACAACTGCTTAATTATCATAAATTGATATATATAGTGCATTACATCATGAATATGGACTAACGGGGAGAAATCTCCTTGTATTGGTTGTCCAAGAGGTAAAAATTCTGTGATCTGAGATGGAAGAAGGGGACCCTTTGGTCGAACAATCGGTTACAACTGAGGTACAGGGGGAGGCCCTAGTCCCTCAAAATACCCGTGGGGTAGTTGCACCAGTCCTGCCCATGTAGTTTCCTATTTAGTTTGCTTAGTAAATGGCTGCACTATTTCAATAAATGGCTGACAATGTACCAGTCTAAGCTCCAATACAAGTGCCTCTAGTGCAAGCACCACCCCTAGCTAGATAGTATGAAAAGTTAATGAAATATGAGGCTGCCGAGTTTAAGAGTACAGTAGACCTATTAGAAGCTGAACAGTGGTTAGAGCGGATGGAGAGGGTCTTCAAGAAACTGCACTGCATAGATGATTTGAAGTTTGAGTATTCAATTTCTCTACTACATGGAGATGCTTATGAATGGTGGAAAACCATTCCCACAGTCTGGTAGAGCGTCCAGTTCTAACTTGGGGAGATTTTCTAGGGGAGTTTAGACAGAAGTATGTTCCTGATACCTACATGGATATGAAGCTTCAGGAGTTTTTGAGTTTGAAACAAGGGGATAGAACTGTGGCAGAGTATGAGAGGGAGTTCTCTCGCTTGAGTCACTATGCTGGGAGTTTACTCACCACCAGCAGAGACCGATGCAAGCGGTTTGAAACTGGATTGAGGCCAAATCTGAGGTTTTAAGTGGTCGGGTTCTTGCGTGAGAACTTCTCTGAACTGATATCTCAAGCCTTGTAATTAGAGAGAATAGAATCAGAAGGGGCATCTGAGAAGGGAATAACTGAAAAAGAGAAAAGTGGAAAGACCACAGGTTAGAGTTCAAGTAGCAATTTGAGTAAGAGAAAGAGCTTTGGGGGACCGAATAACAAAATACCTGGTAGAGGAAAATTCTTAGGGCAGAGGCCACCTAGATCTAGTCAGCAGACATTCAGGGATTCCTTTCCTATTCATACCTATGAAACCTGTGGCAAAACACATGGAGGAGTATGTTATAAGGCCATAGGAGCCTGCTACAACTGTGATGGAACTGGGCATTTTGCCAGTGATTGCACTAGTGCCCGCAGATCAAGGCCACCTACCACCATTGAGGGATCTGTTTAAGGTTCTACTTCCAAAGGACTACAGACAGTCAGTAGAGGCCTTGGTAGGGGTAGAGGTAGCACTTCTGGCAGCCAGGGCATAGTGAACCAACCAGAATAGAGTGGTGCACCAGCCAGGGTGGACACCATGTGCCAGAGGGAAGAAGCAGAGACCTCAAATGTAGTTGCTGGTATTTTCTTCATCTTTGGTAGAGATGTATATGTGCTATTTGATCTTGGCTCTACACATTCGTATGCTAGTACTAAGATTGTGTGTTCTGCTACCATTCCTTGCTTGAAAATGGACTTTGATGTGCTAGTGACTAGTCCTTCAGGATAAGAGATTAAGGTGAACAGATTATATAAGGATTGTCCATTGGTGATCTAAGGACATACATTCCTATCTGACCTGATTGAAATGCCCTTCCGAGATTATGATATTATCTTGGGTATGGATTGGCTAGCCAGGCATTATGCCATGATTGACTGTAGACTAAAAACAGTCACTTTTAGTCTTCCCGAGTATGCAGATGTGGTAATACAAGGGGAGAGGAAGTTATTGCCATATAACATCATTTTAGCTGCACTTTCTAGAAAGGTGATTAGAAAAGGATGTGAAGCATATTTGGCCCATGTGATAGACACCCAAGTAAGGAGTCCAGAATTGAGGGATATTCCTACTGTATGTGATTTTTTCGAACATCTTTCCTGAAGAATTGCTAGGATTACCTTCGGAAAGAGAGGTGCAGTTTGAAATAGAGGTTATGCTTGGTGTGGAACCAATCTCCATCACTCCATATAGGATTGCACCTCCTGAGTTGAGAGAGTTGAAGGTACAATTGCAGGAGTTGCTAGATAAGGGTTTCATTTGCCCTAGTGTGTCACCTTAGGGAGTACCATTGTTTGTCAAGAAGAAGGATGGTACTCTTCGTTTGTGTATCGACTACAGACAGTTGAATAAGGTGACCATAAAGAATAGATATCCTCTGCCATGAATAGATGATTTGCTTGATCAGCTGAAAGATGCAACTGTATTCTCTAAAATTGACTTGAGATCGGGTTATTATCAGTTGAGGATGCAAGAGCAGAGTATTCCAAAAACTGCCTTCAGGACTTGATATGGTCATTATGAGTTCTTGGTGATGCCATTTAGGTTGACTAATGCTTTGACTGCTTTTATGGATCTGATGAACACTATCTTCAGACCATACCTATATCAGTTTGTTGTTGTGTTCATCGATGATATTTTGGTGCACTCAAGGAATGCAGAGGAGCATGACAAGCACCTGAGGATTGTATTACAAACCTTAAGGGAGAAACAGTTGTATGCCAAACTATCCAAATGTGAGTTTTGGCTGAAGGAGATTATATTTTTGGGCATATTATATCTGCAGAGGGTATAAAGGTGGATCCTAGCAAAGTAGAAGCTATTCTTAATTGGAAGCCACCCAAAAATGTCACTGAAGTTCGGAGTTTCCTTGGTTTAGCTGGGTATTACCATAGGTTTATGAAGGGATTTTCCATGTTAGCATCTTCACTGACTAAGCTACTTAGGAAGGATGTGAAATTTCAGTGGACTGATCGGTGCCATGAGAGTTTTGATAAGTTGAAGAGGTGTTTAACTGAAGCTCTAATTTTAACTTTGCCTACTTTGGGTAAAGAGTACACCACATACAGTGATGCTTCCCATAATGGATTGGGCTATGTGTTGATGCAAGATAGGAATGTCATTGCCTATGCTTCTCACTAGCCTAAACCATATGAGAGAAATTATCCTACACATGACTTGGAGCTAGCAGCCATTGTCTTTGCCTTGAAGATCTAGAGACATTACTTGTATGGGGAGAAATGTTACATATATACAGATCATAAGAGTTTGAAGTATTTGGGTACACAGAAAGAGCTAAATTTGAGGCAGAGGAGATGGTTAGAGCTAATAAAAGACTATGATTGTTTGATTGACTACCATCCTGGGAAAGCAAATGTGGTAGCAGATGCCTTAAGTTGCAAGACCATGGCTAGTTTGAGAATTCCACCTTTATCCATGGTACATGGCTTAAGGGCTTTACATGCTAATTTGGATATTGATGATGATGGGTAGATGGTAGCTACTTAGCAAGTGAAGCCAATACTGACAGAACAAATTAAAACGGCAGCCCATAATGATGATAAGTATGTGAAGTTAGTGGAAGAAACTTAGGATGGCAAGAAACCAGAGTTTTCTTTGAATGATGAGGGCTTGTTGTTATATTAGGGTAGAATGTACATTCCTGATAATGTTGAATTAAGGTAGATCATTTTAAAGGAAGCACATGATTCACCTTTTGCTATGCACCCTAGTGGAACTAAAATGTATAGAATCATGAAAGAGCACTATTGGTGGAGGGGAATGAAGAAGGACACCAAGTGCCTAGCTTGTCAGCAAGTAAAGGCAGAACACCAAGTGCCAGCAAGGTTGCTACAGCCATTGCCAATTTCTGAGTGGAAATGGGAGAGAATCACTATGGATCTCAAGATAGGACTTCCACGTACATGGAAGAATCATGATGCAGTTTGGGTTATTGTTGATAGATTGACCAAGTCTGCATACTTTCTGCCAGTGAGGATGGATTATAGTCTGGATAGATTGGCCAAATTGTATATTGATGAAGTGGTGAGATTACATGGAGTGCCAATGTCTATTGTGTCTAATAGAGATCTAAGATTCACTTCTAGATTCTTGGGTAGTCTCCAAAAAGCCCTAGGAACTAGATTGAACTTTAGCACAGCATTTCATCCACAAACAGATGGCCAGTCTAAGAGAATTATCCAGATTTTGGAGGATATGCTTTGAGCTTGTGTGATTGAGTTTCAAGGAAGTTGGGATACACACTTGCCTTTGATTGAATTCGCCTACAACAACAGTTATCAATTAAGCATTGAGATGCCTCCATATGAAGCATTGTACGGCAGGAAGTGTAGAACTCCCTTATGTTGGGATGAAGTGGGTGAGAGAAAGTTGATTGGCCCTGAGATTATGCAGCAGACTGAAGAAAAGATTAAGATGATTCGAGACAGACTCAAAGCTACATCAAACAGACAGAAGTCCTATATAGATTTAAAGAGATGGGATATTCAGTATTTTGTAGGTGACAAGGTGTTCCTGAAGGTTTTCCCATGGAAGAAGATTATGAGATTCGGTAGAAAAGGGAAACTAAGTCTTCACTTCATCGGCCCATATGAGGTTCTGGAAAGAGTGGGTCCATTGGCATACATATTAGCATTGCCTCCGGAGTTAGAGAAGATTCACAATGTCTTCCATGTCTCCATGTTGAGGAGGTACAGATCAGACCCCTCTCACATTTTGCCAGTATAGGAGATTGAGGTGAATCCAGACCTCACTTATGATGAGGAGCCTATAGAGATCTTGGCACATGAGGTGAAGCAGTTGAGAAACATGCAAATACCTCTAGTGAAAGTGCTGTGGAACCATCATTCAGGCCAAAAGGCTACTTGGGGGCACGAGGAGGACATAAGGAGACAACACCCACAGCTGTTCAGAGACTAATACCAGGTAAAATTTTGGGACAAATTTTTTTTTAAGGGGGGGAGAGAATTATAACACCCCCATACTAAGTAGTCTATACATTCTACTATTTCGGTAACCAGTGTCTATCCGGACAATCAGGATGTTTAGAACTATAATTAAGTCATCTAAAAAAGCCATAAATAAAAATTAATAGAGATCACATGAAGGTCAAATGAAAATAAGAAAATAAAGTCTAATCGGTTAAATGAGTCGAGGTCTCGGTGAAGGGTGACCGACTCGAGAAGCGACTGCGAACTCAGTTGTTACCCTAAATTTGTGTGGGACCCTATGACACTCTAGGCCTAGGGATAATTGCAAAACTATTGGAAATTAGAAAACCATAGAAAAGAATAGAGAACAAGTTCAAATAATGGAATTAGCATACAAAGAGCTACTAAACACTATTAGAAAGACGGATTGAACCGAAGAGGGGCATTTTGGTCAATTCACCCTTAGAGGTGATTTTTGATCCAAATGTCCATTAAAATGTGTAAAATTAAAATATTGAAAAATAGATAAAAAGTGAAGAGGTATAGTGGAAGAAAGGAAAAAGAAAAGAAAAATTCAAAATTTAAGTGCTTTATGACATCATCAAGACATAAGCATGACATAATTAATAAATATAATTGAAATAAATTAATTAATGGATTTATCTACATCAAATAAGAGACAAAAGACAAAAAAAATTAATTAAAAAGAAATTTTCTTCTTCCTTTTTTTCCCAAAGCCAGCCGAAACCTCTCTCTCTCTCTACTTCCCTCATCTTCTTCCATTAATACACACAACAAGCTCCAAAAACCCTAATTTCTCCCCTAAATCCCATACTCAATTGAACAAAAACTTATTCGAGGATCTTGGTAGTAAGATTAGAAACCAAAAGGAGAAGAAAAGATTAAAGAATTTGAAGATTGGAGAAGAGAAAATTATGCTCAAATAAGGTAAGCCAACTCTCTAACTAAATCAATGGTGTATGCATGAATTTAAATTGATTTTGATGAAATTACATGAACAAGCATGAAAATCATGCATGAGATTAAGGGAAAGGGATTTGGCCAGCCATGGGATTTTAGGGTTTTGATCTGTTAAATTTAAATTGAACATGAACTTGAACTTAAATGAACTTGTATGTGTGATTAATGAAGTGAATTTCCATGAAATTGCATGGGTTAGGAAGAAGGGAGTCAGGGTTTTGGTGAAATGTTGACCAATTAGTGTTTATAATGCTTAATTATGGTCATCTAGTATGTTATGAAGAGAGAATTGATGAATGGAATTAAGAAAACTTATGCTTGTTGAATTACTGATTTCTGAATCTCTGAGTTCAGTATGCCTTTAAGGTTATAAGTAGAGATAGTCAGCTCCAATTGGTGTGAGGTTAATTGGAGGAAAAATTTAAGACCTAAAGCCACATTTTTCATGAAGAAACCTTGCCCAAAAACTGACCATAAGTTGGTCTAAAAATTGCTTGAATATGGAATCGGTGTTTTGGAACTGGGTAGAAATGACCAAATGAACAATAAATGTTCAAATGGACACAACTCACTCTAGGACGGTCAGAATGACCTAATTATTAAACCATTTAAAAGGTTAGAAATATGAGTACATTTTTCATGAAGATCATGAGCCTAAATTCTGACTTTAACCCAACCAATTTGCTAGAAAAATTTAGGTTAACAAATTTGACCAAAACCAAAACTGACCTGAAATCCTAGACAAATGACCATCCGACCAGTTTTGGCAAAAATGCCATAACTTGGTCCACAAAACTGAAAATGTAGTGAAACCAAAGCCAAAATTTCTAGAAAACCTAGAATTACAACTTTGATGTTTTGACCATAACCCAAAACCAAATGCAACTTAGAGAAATTGCTAGAAATATTTAGGGATTCCAATTCTGGAAATTCCTACACCTGGTCAGATTGACCACTTGATACCTGAATGGTAAATTGATCATAACTAATGCTACACAACTCCAAATTAAGTGATTCAAATTAGAAACAAAACTTAACACATAAAGGAACAACTTTCATTGAGATCATATCAACAAATGAGGACTAGGACTAGGTTGAAATTGGGTTTCAAAATCAGGGCATAAATCTATCTATGACCCAAACTCCTTGAAATTGCTTAAGTAACTTAGGCATACATTAGGCATTTAATTAATTAGCTATTAGTGGTAATTGAATTAAGTATTAAGACATCTCCATGGTGTATTTTCAGTAGAGAAAGAAATATCAAAGGATAAGGAAAAGTTGAACTAAGTAAGAGGAAGATAAAGAGGTTTGTGCACAACAATCATTACCTTTTTTATTTTCAAATTGAATTTTGTTTTGAATGAATTGCAAGAATGGTTTATGACCTTTGTTGCATTGAAAATTCTTAATTGAGAAATTATGTGTTGTTAGCCCATTTTTGGATAATTATTTTGAATGAAATATAAATATGAGTTGAAAAATATATTTGATGAATGGAAAATTTCTGAATATTGTTTGAAATCACAGTTGACATGACTATGTGTTTTGTATTCCTCACTCGCTTGCATAGTGGGGCGAATTGGAATTATATTTCCTCTTTGGCTGAAGTATTGAGGTATGTGTCAGTTGAGAATGAATTGAATGAGTACTCATATATATGCTAGCTAGCCCTTGCAATCCCTATTAGCCTTTGGTTGTTGGGTTGAATTGGATAATTATGTCATGCTCTAAACTGTGTGGTTTTCAGAAAATTTATGTTTTATGGATGTTTGAAATAAGAATTTGTTTTTATTAACCGTTCCTATTGTTTTAGAAATATTGTGAAATTTTATATGTGTCTGATATTATAATTGATTTAGTTTTGACAAATTATGATTTATATTATAGTTTAAAATTTTAAGTTGTACACCACTGAGTTTTTACTCAGCGATAGCTTATTTATGCTGTCGCAGATAAGGAGATAGATAAAGCAGTAGAGTTAGCTACTTGTGGCGTAGTGGGAGCATTATTTTGGATTTGTTACCAGGTATATTGATTATACCCTTTGTAAATTTTCTTTTGATGTATATGTATCTGTATGTGTGTAGGTAAAGCACTTGAGCAGTTGTATAAAAAGTTTGAAATTTTATTTTTAGTTCATGTAAATTTTTGTAATGTAAAACTTGCTTATTCCTATTAATACAATATTTAAGTTTCTTTTTGAATTTTACAAATAATGAATTGCTATCCTCTAGCTTGAGGTTGTTGAGGTTGACATGTGTTGATTTTAATGGAGTTGTGGATAATACAACTATTGGAAGTGTTGTTAACAGGTTTTGAAGAACTTTTTTTTCAATTTTTAGACGGTACTCTGCCAAAATTTCTTTAAAATTTTGAAAATTCTGTATTAATTAAAAGTACGGTTTATGATATAAATATCATTTAAAAGCTCTTTAATAATTATTTATTATTTCTTTACACCTTAAAATGAATTGAAATTGTTTAAAATCCTTTGTAATATATTTAATGGGTTATCGATAGACGAAGTTCAGTAATTCATTAGATGTGTTACGGGATCATGTCATACCTTATGTAGGGATAAGTTGTGACATGTTTTAGTGATATCAGAGCTAGTTTTTAAAGCATGTTTTGAACTATGAATTTGAATATTTTTCTTGATAAGTACAACTGTTCAATGTCATTAATTGATACATATAGTGCATTACATCATGAATATAAACTGATGGAGGAAAATCTTCTTGTGTTGTTTGTTCAGGAGATAGAATACCCTTTGATTAAAATGGAATAAGGTGATCGCTCCGTAGAGTAGTCAGTCGCGACTGAGGATCAGGGGGAAGCCCCGGTTCCTCAGAATGCCTGTGGGTCAGCTACACCAACTCCACCAATGCAGTAGTTTCCTGCACAATTTGCATAACAAACGGCTGCTCTGTTCCAACAAATGGCCGGAAATATGCCAGTCCAAGCCCCGATCCAAACACTAGTGTGCAACCTCAGCCTCCAGCCAGGCAATATGATAAGCTGATTAAATATGGGCAACTGAATTTAATGGAACAGTGGATCTACTAGAAGCAGAGCAGTGGTTAGAATGGATGGAAAGAGTATTCAAGAAGCTACACTGCACAAATGAATTAAAATTTGAATACTCAATTTCTCTATTATAAGGGGATGCGTATGATTAGTGGAAGACCATCCCCCATAGTTTGGTGGAACCCCCGGTTCTGACATAGGATGATTTTCTCAGAGAGTTTAGATAGAAATATGTTCCGAATACTTATGTAGATATGAAGTTGCAAGAATTTTTAAGTCTGAAACAGGGGAACCGATCGATGGCTGAGTATGAAAGGGAATTTTCCTATTTAAGCCACTATTCTAGGAGCCTACTCACCACCAGTAGAGACCGATGCAAGCGGTTTGAGTATGGTTTAAAGCCTAGTTTGAGATTACAAGTGGTTAGGTTCCAACATGACAATTTCTCTGAACTGATATCTCAAGCCCTAGAGTTAGAGAGATAGAATCAGAAGGGGCACCAAAGAAAGAAAAGACAGAAAAGACAGAAAAAGAGAAAAGTAGAAAAATAACATATCAATGTTCCAGTGGAAATTCTAGTGAAAGGAAGAATTTGGGGGGACAGGGTGGCAGAAAATCTGGTAGGGGAAGGTTTTTAGGACAGAACCACCTAGATCCGGTCAGCAGTCGACCAGGAGTTCTTTCCCTCCCCATCTATGTGAGACATGTGGTAAGACCCACAGAGGAGTATGTTACAAAGCTACTGGAGCCTGCTTTAATTGTGGTGGAATGAGGCATTTTGTGAAGGATTGCACCAGTCCCCGCAGATCTAGGCCACCTACCACCACTGAAGGGTCAGTCCAAGGTTCTGCCATAAGAGGTTCATAGCCATCCAACAGAGGCAAAGGCAGAGGTAGGGGCAGCACTTCTGGCAGTCAGGGCATAGTTAATCAGCCAAAAAAGGGAAGTGCTCCAGCTAGAGTATACACTATGTGCTAGAGGGAGGAGGCTGAAACTTCAAATGTGGTTACTGGTAATTTCTCTATTTTTGGTAGAGATTTATATGTGTTATTTGATCCCGGCTCTACACACTCGTATACTAGTGCTAAAATTGTATGTTCTGCTGCTATGCCTTGCTTGAAAATGGATTTTGATGTTCTAGTAACTAGTCCATTAGGGCAGAAGGTTAGGGTGAATAAGTTATATGAGGATTGTCTTTTAGTGATCCAAGGACATACTTTTCTATTCAATTTGATTGAAATGCCCTTCGGAGATTACGATATCATCTTGGGCATGGATTGGTTATCCAGGCATCATGCCATGATTGACTATAGACTGAAGACAGTCACTTTTGGTCTCCCTCAGTATGGTGACATGGTAATACATGGGGAGAGGCAATTATTACCATCAAACCTCATTTCGACTACACTTGCTAGAAGGATGATTGGAAAGGGGTGTAAAGCATACTTGGCACATGTGATAGACATCCAAGTGAGGAGTCCAAGCCTGAAGGATATCCCTATAGTACATGATTTTTTGGATGTTTTTCTTGAAGAATTGCTAGGATTACCTCCGGAAAGAGAGGTGCAGCTTGAAATAGAGGTTATGCCTGATGTGAAACCAATCTCCATTACTCTGTATAGAATGGCACCTACTGAGTTGAAGGAACTGAAGGTGCAGTTACAAGAATTACTTGACCAGGGCTTCATCCGCCCTAGTGTGTACCTTAGGGAGCACTAGTATTGTTTGTTAATAAGAAAGATGGTACTCTCCGTCTGTGTATCGACTACAGACAGTTGAATAAGGTGACCATAAAGAATAGATATCCACTGCCTCGCATAGATGATTTGTTTGATCAGTTGAAGGATGCAGCTATGTTCTCCAAAATTGATTTGAGATCGGGTTATTATTAGTTGAGGGTGCAAGAGCAGAGTATTCCAAAAACTACCTTTAGGACTCGATATGGTCACTATGAGTTCTTAGTAATGCCATTCGGTTGACCAATGCTCTAGCTGCTTTTATGGACCTGATGAACACTATCTTCAGGCCATATTTGGATTAGTTTGTTGTGGTATTCATCGATGACATTTTGGTGTATTCGAAGAATGCAGAGGAGCATAATAGGCATCTGAGGATTGTGCTATAGACTTTAAGGGAGAAACAGTTGTATGTCAAGTTATCGAAATGTAAATTTTGGCTGAAAGAAATTGCTTTCTTCGAGCACATTGTATCAGCTGAAGGCATTAAGGTAGATCCCAGCAAGGTAGAAGCTATCCTTAATTGGAGAGAAAATAAAGAGAAAATGTATGGAGATAGATACAATAAAAACTTAGGTGAACCCAAAATCTAAGGACTCATCAGGTATTATAAAAATGATGGACTATAACCCGATAAGGGGCATTTTAGTCAATTCACTTCAATAATTGATTTTCAACTAAAATGTCAATTCAATTAAGTGAAATTAAGGTATTGAATTGTGAAGAAATTTTGAGGAAAAGTTCAAGTATAAATGTGAAATAAAAAGAAAAAAAATGAAAAATTCAAATTTTTAATTACAATTATGACATAAGCATGACATAATTAAAATTATGAATTAAATAAATTAAAATTAGGGATATATATAAAAAGGAAAAACAAAACCCTTCTCCTTTCCCATGCAGACCGGCCACCTTTCTCCCCACACTCTCTCTTTTCTTTCTTAACTTCTACCATTAACCACCCTTCTCAACCCTTGATTCCCCATTCTCCTTCCATGGGTTTTCCATCTAATTAGTAGAAAATATCAAAGTAATCTTTGATTGAGGGATTAAAGCAAGAAGAACAAGAGTTTTGGAAGATAATTGAAGATTGGAAAAGTCACTATTGAGGTAGGTCATTATTCTAGCTAAATTAATTGTGTATGCATGGGATTAAGGTTATTTATGAGGTAGTATGTGAGATTTGTGAATGGAAATTGCATGGGATTTGCATGAATTAGAAAATGGAAGATTAGGGTTTATGTAGAATTAGGGCTTTTGTGGTATGTTATGCAATTGAGTTTTATAAGACCTAATTATGGTCATTTGGCATACTTTAGTTTAGAATTTATGATGAATTGATGAGGTATGCATGATTGGTGAAGTGGAATGTTATGGAATTGCATGAATTGTGAATTTGGGAATTTGTGGTTTGAGGAAAATTGGGGATTTTGAGCCATATTGTGAAATTGATGTTTTTATGTCCAAATATTAACCAATTGATGTACATTGACTGTGAATTGAAGTTGGTTGTTGACATGAATTGATGGATTTATAGTGTGTTGAGTTGCTAAAATTCTAGACACTTGAGTCTAGTATGCTTGGCAGCTTATAAGTTGAGCTCCACAACTCCAATTGGTGTGAAACCAATTGGAAATGAAATATAAGACATAAGGATAGAATTTTCATGAAGATATCCTGCTCAAAAAATGACCATAAGGTACCCTAAATAAGCCTTGAATCCGGAGGTGGAAATTCTAAACTGGCAGAATGACCACGCGAACAGTAATATTAAAATTGTCATAACTCACTCTAGAAAACTATAATTTAAGTGATTCTTGAACCAATGGAAACCTAAAAATAGTTGAACATTTCATATGAAGAACTGAAGGCCAAATTATGAACTTAACTCAATTAAATTGCTGGGCAAATTTGGGTCAACAAATCTGCCTGAGCCTGGACCAACTTGGAAATTCTGGAAAATGACCATCTGCCCAGTTATGGCAAAATTGCCATAACTTGGGCTACAAAACTGCAAATGCAGTGATTCCAAAGCCAAAATTCTTATACCATATAGAACTACAACTTTTGTGTTTTGACTAGAATCTAGATCTTAGGGCAACTTAGGGAAATTGCTAGAGTAAGTTAGGTATGCATAAGTTGGATTTCCTGTAATTTAGCTAAATGGCCTTATGACCCTAGCATGGTTAATAGGTTATAATTTTCTCTACAAAACTTTAATTGGGGTGATTCAAAATGATTTAAAAACCTAAGACAGAGACCTACAATATTATTTTAAAGATCTAGATCAAATTATGAACATAAGAGGCCAGGATGTTAGATGGAAAATTGGGTAAAATTCTGAAAACATGGAATTTGCAGAGTTGGTGCATGTGAACTGTAATTAGTAATTTGATCATAAATAGTGCTACAAAACTCCAAATTAGGTGATTCAAGAAGGAAAATAAAGTTGAGATCAAGAGGAATAAATTTTATGCAGAGCACCTCATCAAATTATGATTGGAACTAGGTAAAAATTGGGTTTAATAGTTAAGGTACTAAGCTGTCTAAAATCCAAAACTCATTGAAATTACAAAGATAACTTAGGGATGCATTAGACATTCATGTAATGAGGACTTGGCAATAGTTGAGATGAGTATTGAGACATTTTACTTGTGTGTTTTCAGTAGAAAAAGAGGTTGGAATAGACAAGGAGAAGTAAGTAAAGAAATGGGAGATTCATTAAAGGTTTGTGCACAACTAACTTCCTTCTTTGTTTTTAACTTGAAATTGTTTTGAATGAGATTTATATGAATGAGTTATGATTTTTCCCTTGCAATTGAGGAATTTGTGTGTTGCCAACCCTTTGTGGGTATTATGATAAATTGATTGTGATTATTTGATTTAAAAATCCTTAAAATTTGTTTTAAAACCACAGTTAGCATGAAAGTCACTTTCAGAATTCCCCAGTAGTAACTACTATTTGGGATTTGATAATTAATTATTATTATATCCCTCATTAATAACTGTTAGTGGGGTGAGACTATATGAGTACTCATTAGTGTCGACACCATATTTTGGCCGACCACCGAAGTCAAGGGACTTTGAAATCGACTTTATCATCTGCTCTCAGCCGATGTCTTTCGATCATAAATGACTTTTTTGAACTCACCGATCGCTCGACCATGGAATAAACTGATCCTATGCTTAGTTAATGGTTTTTTCGATCTCTTATCAAAAGGGTTCTAATCAATAAAGGGTCCCCAAACCATCCATTCTTGCTTCTGATCTCTTTTTACAAATATTGTGAAACTTCATTTGGCTAATGTTATGATCGATCTTCTCACTTGAATGCCCCAGATATTCTTTAAAATGAAGTTAAGATTTCTACTCAGTCTAATGACGATCCCAATCTTTAGAATTCAAATCAATGTCGAATCATTCCAATTCAAATGTTTTAAACTCTTACCCGGTATTTGGTCGTGGCTTAGTTCAATCTCAAGCTTACGTGTAATGTTTTTCTGATCTCTTATACTTAGGTTAATGGTTGCTTTTAAGACAATTAAGTACTCATACAATTTGGACACTTTTCAATCTCATCAAGAAACTGAACAAAAGAGGACTTCATTTCATTTCAAAGAAAATTTATAAATCATTCGGCTGGAGGGTCTCCCCCAGCCTGCTCTCTAGATACATCATCATTCCTCTCATTCTCTCTCTCTCTCTCGGGCTCTTCTTCGCTCCCCTCTTCATCTCTAAGAGCAAGATCCACCATTTAGGAGAAGTCATCCCCAGGATAATGCCTTTTGAGCTCGACTAGCAGATCGCCATGTGCATTCACATAAGCACCAGCTTCCCTCGTCACAGCCTCTTCTTCTTTCACTCTGATCTCTTCGTTAAGGCGAGTGACATCGGCAGTTCAGAGGGCCCGAGTTTCTTCTAGTTCACGCTCCAGTTCGGTTAACCTATCCTCATAGGATTTCATTTGACCCTCAATCTCAGTGATATAGCCCTGAGCAGACGAAAGTTGGGCTTAGGCAAAAGCAGTGTCCTGGACCGCCTTTAGAATTTCCTGCCTCAGAAGATGGGCCTTTTCCCTGATTATGTGTTGATTCACCAAGCTCTCTACACTCAAACTCATCGTTTGAGTAAGAAGATCAACAATGCTATCGGGGGTCAGCCTGTTCCGGTCATCCTGGAGGCATATAGTGGCGCCCAAAACCTTGGCTAGACCACGGTTCCCCTGAACCAAACGGTTCTTCTCGAGAGAGTGAATGAGGACCTGGGCACCACGGGAAAGGGTCCTCACAGTAGGTCGAAAAGGGCCTCCCTCAAAGGAAATAGGTGGAGGTGGCAGTTCTTCCTGTCGAGGAGGGAAATGAGCGATCTTCACCTCTGGGATCGGCTGTTCCAAAGGACAGGACGAAAAGCTCGGCATTTCTGCTGAGTCCCGCCTTGGCGTTTGGGACATCGCAGCAATCTTCATTTCACGAACTTTCTGGGCAATCTCTCTCTTTCGCTTACGACCTTCCTTCACACTTTTGCCTCCAGCCATACCTGCATAAAAAAAAGTTAGCGAGTTCACTTAACTCAGGAGGTTAAAGACTCAGGTTATATCGATCCCGCGTCCGAGGTCAGAGAGTTGTAGCTCGTAATCTTCATTGGCGATCACCCGCATATGCCACCACTTCAATTCTGCTATTACGGCATATAGGCAAGAATACTTATAGGTGGCTGCCTGCTCCTTCAATTCCTTTACCATGGCGTCCTCGTCTCTGTTCAAAGTGATCCATTTTGGAGCCGAGGGGACCAGGTAATTCCAGCTGCATGGGAAACCTTTAAAGCCATTCAGCTTAGAAGAACCAGTACTCATCGTCCTTCCGGCGAGTAAGCCTATGCAACTCAGCAAAAACCTTCGTTGTAGGCTCGAGCTTTTTAGCTCGTCATAACCCTCTGAAAGCCACCAAGATCCGCCATGAATTAGGGTGCACTTGGGCTACGCTTACATTATGGAGCTTCAGAACGGCCTTAAAGAAATCATCCAAGGGAAACCAAAGTCCGGCCTTCAATTACTCCTCATACACCATGATCATGCCATTTTCTTCAAAGAAATGATCGGTTCGGAGATCGCCATGGCATCGTATAAGCTTAAAAGAGTCGGTTCGGAGGTTATACTCTTGACTAATGGACTGCAAGTCGATTTCTTGAAGGACCGATGGCAATTCATCCAGGGGGAGATTTTCTTTCCCCGAAGTAGAGGCCCGTTTGGATTGAGCCGCCCGACCACAAGCTGGGACAGAGGTTGCAGAAGGTTCAGGTCGTCCACTTAGCCTAATTACCTCAACTTCGTCCAATGTGCACGAGATGTGAACGGAAGGCTGGCTAGCAGCTCTCTGACTCTCGGCGCTGCTCATTTTCAAGGAAAACAAAAGAAATTAACCAAGAAGAGAATCAAAATCCTTACCGGAATGTGATCGGTGCCGAAAAACTTGAGAAAACGAGAGAAAACACTGAGATTGCTGAGAGAGGTTCTGAAAATGACATAAGGAAATAACTGACTCACTTCACCCCTATTTATACCGGTCTGGGCATTAAATAATCGCGAAGTCCCAAGCGACGCATCAGTTAGCAGAATCGGGTTGCTTCCTTGACACGTCGCAAGAAGGTTCTAGAAACATATAAAAAAAATCAAACAAATGAGATCGGCTAAATGGAATAAATTTTCAGACTCAGGGATCGGCAGATAGCGACCAGATCGGATGCACTATTAGAGATCGGAAAATAAATAATGCAATAATAAAACAAAAACATTTAAATAAAATTTCATTTCATTTTCAAAAGATTAGATTACATCAGTTGGGTGATCTCAAAAGATGGGATTACAATATTGGGGCGATATCAAAAGATCAAATTACATCATTTGGGCGATCTCTAAAGATCAGCACTACATCTTGCCTAGTAGTGGCCTATATCAAAGCTTAGTCTTGTGGCTAAATCAAAAGATGTGTTGATCAGAAAGCCAGCCACAAGTGATAGATAGATGTGCAGCTCAGATAGGGTGACTATGACTCTCATGATATTGAGCGGAGTCATCACCGATGTTATCGAACAGAATCGGAAAAGAAGAAGGTCATAATAAAAATATCGGAAGAAATAGAGATTGAAAAGCATGGAGGGATTAAAATAACTTTTAATCAATTCTCTCCATAATCAGAGCCGAGTTAGTTAAAGCATTACAGGATTGATCAAATCTCCACCGCACGCCTCATTTGCAGAATCGCCCACCAAGCTGACAGACACCAAAACAGTTATGGTAGTCCTATACACCTCGATCTCCACCATTGATCATATTTGTAAGGAAGGACCCAGAGCCCTTGGATCAAAAAGCAGATGACAGGTTCGGCCCTTTTCATTCCCAGCCCTCGGATCCATCTTGTACGGCAAGACCCTGAGCCATTGGATTAAGAGAAGAAGGACGGATATTCTGAATGAAATCTCAACCCTCCATTTTGATTCTCTTTAATTCTCAGACATCGGATTATGTCCTTTTGAATCCAAACCCTCCGTCTCCCCAGGAGAGATCCTGACCCTTCATTAAGAGCTCCCGTTCCCTATAAATACCTGCATGCAATACTGTAGAGGGGGAAAAAAAAGGTGGTGGTGATTATAGTGGAAAGACTCTGAAATTTGATTCAGTCTTACTACTTTGCCATTCTGAACTTTCGTAGAATCGAGAAACTTTAGAAACTAGTTTTCTTAAGTATCTTTAATGAAGGAGTTATGGACCCTGAAATTCTTCATTTTCGGTGTCTGTTCATTACTCTGTAAGACCATTTTTTTTGTTCAGTTTCGTCTTGACCACCCTAACATCAGCATATTATTCTCCCAGCTTAACTTCATTCCGACCCGGTTCTTGTCTCTTCGACTCAATTGCATTCTGACCTGGTTTTCATTACTTCGAAATAAGCACTAGTCCTTCGGCTGTCAGCTTTCAACTCTGCAGTAGTTATGGATTTCGGTGTCATTCTATCCGTCTCCTCAACTTCTCACAGGTAAGTGTCTAGACTGTCATTTTGTCGAATACTCGTGCTTTAATTTTCTCCGTTTTTATTCTTAAAATTTTTGTTATATTCAATATCACTAAAATCCTAAAGTAGATTGTCCAGGCCAATAGTCATTTCTTGAGTCTTCTTTTTCTATTCATTCGTAAACTTTATTTATCTCCTCATAGTTTTCATTTCCTTTGAGCATGGATGTTCAGGTCATGGACAACATGTAGATAATCTAAAAGATATTGGTAGAAATATCCTAACATGAGAACTTCAGGCCTGAATGAATAAAAAATGACAAAAGATAGGCATAGCAAAAGGTCGAATAAATTAGAAATAAGAATAGCAGGTCAAACAAATAAGCTATGAGGTTGGGCCACAGAATGAGCCTTGGTGATAATATAATAGAGCGGGAGTCGAGATAGGATCGGATCCCTAACTAGTGACTAAAAGAGCTCGGACATCGCTAATTAAAGAGTTCTGGTAAGGCGATCATATAAGAGATCAGCAAAAGTTCGGTCTTGCATCTACCCTCTAATTATAAGGTTCAGTGGGTTAGGAAAAGTTTCGCATGGGTTTCTTGCACCCTCGGTCACCAGAATCTTCAGTTCAAAGTTCTTATAAAATGCAATTCCGATAAACACATTAAGAGTTCAGGGGAGAGTTCTTACCCGAACTCAATCTAATTTTTGACCTCACACATTAAGAGTTCGGGGGAAAGTCCTCACCCAACCTCGGCCTAATTTTTTTAAAACATCATATATTAAAGAGATCGGGAGAGAGTTCTTACCCAATTCTCAGCCAAAATCTTAAAAAAAATATATGTGGAGATCGGAGGAGAGTTCTTATCCGAGATCCTTCACTTAAACTTTAAACAGAATACTTTAAGAGATTGGGGGAGAGTTCTTACCCGATTCTCAGCTAAAAATCTTAAAATATGTAGAGATCGGAGGAGAGTTCTTATCCGAAATCTCATTTAAATTTTAAACAAAATACATTAGGAGACCGGGGAGAGTTCTTACCCGATTCTTAGCTAAAATCTTAAAAATATGGAGGTCAGAGGAGAGTTCTTATCCGAGATCCTTCACCCAAAACTTTGAACAGAATGCTTTAAGAGATCGGGAGAGAGTTCTTACATGATTCTTAGCCAAAATTTTAATAAAACATACAAAGATCGGAGAAGAGTTCTTATCCGAAATCTCCCACTTTAATTAATACATCAAGGGATCGGGAGAGAGTCCTTACCCAAATTCTCTTAACTAAAACTTGAATTAAAACACCACAACTTCAATACATAAAGTAACCCTTAGACAAAATTTGCTATCCGACACTTACTCACTAAGGGTTATCTCATGTACTCATGTCCTTGAGCAGCCCTGAATAGTGAAATATCAAATGTTCCTTTTTCCCTTATGAAGGAATAACATCTTCACTCCAACCCCAAATTACCAATTTTAATTTATAAAGAGTATAATGTTAAATCTGCTTACCCTCGTTGAGGGACGAGGTGGGGTGCCTAACACCTTCCCCATCCGTATATGGAACCCAAACCTAGAATCTTTATTTTTTCGAAGTGGTTTCTCCTTAAATTATCTTCATAAATGGTTTTCTTTAATTTTCCTCAAAATTAATTGGCGACTCATCTTTCCCACTTCAGTGAGTGCTTGTCCAGGCGACCGCAAAAACTCTTGCGACAGCTTGGCGACTCCACTGGAGATTTTTTTTTTATACCCTGGTTTAGAGGTCCAAAAACAGATTTAGTTTTATGCTCTTATAAATTAAAACCGTAATTAGGAGGGTTTAACTTGCAAAATTTGAAAATCTGGACATATTGATTATTATTATTCTTACTAACCAAATTTTTGCTTATTTGATTGTCTTAATTGTCACAGCAACTTTCGTCTAAAAAAAAACTCCCCCCACGCAGGGAAGAGGTAAATATGTCCCTTCACACACCAATTACTTACACAATGTCATCACACACTTTAGCCCTATACCCGGGCTTCTTTACCCTTTAAGGAAATAGGAGGGGGTCATGTAGTGGTACCCATGGGTTTTACCCCGTTAGTATCCATGAAGGCTTCTGCTCAGATTGAAACTTGTTCCATGTACTGCGATACCCGTGGAATTCTCCCGTTAGTATCATGGTGGTGGAATGGGGCTCTACTATTTACAGTAGGGGCAATTGGGGAACCTATGGCTTTTAGAAAATTAGACCTTGAGCTGAACTACCACAGTAGCTGGAAGCCATAGCAAACTACCTTGTAAGATAGGACTATTCAATTAGATAGCACATACTCGGTACTAGGACTCTCCCTATTTTAGGACAAAAGGGATATACTTGCTTTCACCCTACTTTGTTTGCATTTTTTTTTTTAAATTCTTGAGGGTAATTTTGAATCATACTGTTAGGTTGATCTAAACACCTTTCTACTTTGATAGGTGTATAGATATCACCGAGCCAATAGTATAATTCAAAATCACCTGAATTTGTTCTGCTGACAAACTTTCTCCACAGGCATTACAAATTGAGGTCTGTAAGAGGATAAACGGAAACTTTAACATGACATCCTCGAGTCAATCAATGGAAGAAGTTCCTAAACAGGAATAAAACGCTAGACCATGGTCCAAACCGCTTCATAGTTCAAAGTCCCCACAGAGTGATGCCACTGGGGCAGATATTGGCCTATTACCTCCATTAGATCCAAGCAAGGTCGAAGTCAGAATGACTGGTCTTGAGGGTCTATCCAACAGTTGGAAATCGCTTCTCGATCACGTCAAGGCAAAGTTCGAGGAAAAATATGAAAGGATTGCAACCTTGATACGGGTCAGAGTCCAAGTTCCGACACTAAAAGCCATGCTGTCAATTTGGAATCCCAAGTATGGGGTGTTCTCCTTCAACGATGTTGACATGACCCCCACCATGGAGGAATATCAGGCACTGCTAGAAATTCCTTATGCGATACAAAATTGGATCTACCTGCACCTCGAGCATAGGCAGATTTGGAAACGGTTCGCGCATATGTTAGGGGTCTCTACTGAGGAAGCAAAAGCAAGAGAAACTGTCAAAGGAAACACACATGGGTGGTATTGGACCTACCTCAAGAAGCAGTTGGATCTGTACATCCAGAACAAATAATGGGAACAAGCTTCGTTGGCATTGGCTCTGGGGATCTACATCCTGATCTTATTCCTCGGGCCTTTGAGAATTATAACCTGTAGTGTCACTGAAATGTTCTGAGCAGTAGAAAAGCAAAAGGTCAACCCAATACCGACAATCCTTACAGAGACCCTGTTGACTCTTACTTATTATCGACGGCAAGGCAGGGATCTTTTAAGTGTTGTTCTCAATTGCTATACCTTTGGACCCTCAGTCACATGTGTCTGCTGGAGACTAAGGGGTTAACTTGGTATCCTGACCTGCCACTTATTGAGAAGATGGCCAGATTAGCAATCAGTCCAAAGAACGAGCCACAGTGGCAAGAGCAGATTCTAGGTTTCAACAGTCACAACTACTGCTGAAGGAAATTATGGACGTTGGGTCAGCCTATTTTGTTCAGTACAGGGAAGAATCATTTGGTATCTTTGATCGGAGTGACCAGATACACAAGTTACGCCCCGACCTTGGTAATGAGGCAATTCGGTTCAACCCAATCAGTGCTCAGTGTTGAAGAACTCCATCAAGCTCATTTCTATCATGAGCTCGGCAGCGAGGAAGAATTGAAAGTATTCCGCGAATCCTGGGAGAGCGTCAATGATTGAAAGATCGCCTAAAGGGTAGAGCACCACGAAAAATTACCTTAGATGGAGGGCCAGCAGAGATCAAGGACACCCAACTACTGAGCCAACAGAACTTGAAGGTAGCACCCCTCATCAGAACATCCTTTCAGAAGAAGCTAATGCTCAGTTGGTCAGCTCTCTACAAAGTTCGGATACTGAGAATCAG
Source organism: Hevea brasiliensis (assembly GCF_030052815.1). Taxonomy (NCBI): domain Eukaryota; kingdom Viridiplantae; phylum Streptophyta; class Magnoliopsida; order Malpighiales; family Euphorbiaceae; genus Hevea; species Hevea brasiliensis. The sequence continues at coordinate 17,854,572 of NC_079493.1, read as the reverse complement.
GAATTACTAGAACGGATAAGGCAGTTGGAGGACCAACAGCAAATCCTCAAAAGGGAGGTAAAAAGGCTCAGGGAAGAAGTGATGATAGAGAAGGCAGAATTCGAGGGACAAGAGATGCGATGGGAGAAGGAAAAGATCTCCCTCCAAGGTGCGATAAGAGAGGCGGGAGTTTAGAATGGCGAGTTGCAAGAGAAATTGAAATACTAGGAGATACTCATGGAAGATTATAAACAAGAGGGCAAAAGGAAGAAGCTTGAACTAAAGGAGCAAGCATAGCTTATCAACGATATTTTGAAGGAGTGTGCTAAAGAAAGAAAAGAAAAGGAAAGACAAGCTACCCTCCATCAAAAGCTGAGGGAGAATGTTGACTAGCTGGAGAGAATGATAGCACAAGGAAAGCAAGAGCTCCTGCAAGAATCTGAATATGCCTTGAGAACATTCAACCCGTCAGACAAGAAGAAAGACTCTATGAGTACCTCAAAAGATGTCATTGCATTCTAAAAAGCCTCCCTGAGCCTAGGCAAATGTAAAAATGCTATGTATGAACTATTTGATTAATGAATCACTTTGGGTCATTGTTTAGCAAAATGTGAATGAATAGTATGACTCCTATAGGAAGTATCCTCGCTAGGGTTGTACGAAAAGACGAATGTGCCATATGGACAAGTATCATAGACACGCATTCAATCCATTCATTCACTGTTAGACTATCGAGCGATGCCATGATAAAATTAACGCAATTATCCTTCTACAGATTCCATTCTTTGTTTTCATACGCCACCGTATCCTTTGTCCAACTTAAGACCTTTAATTTTAACAAAATTTGAAATTTGTTTAACGATTTTTCTCATAGGAAATCAACATTGCTTCAAGCAAAGCAAGCCTGATCGAACAAGCAGATCGACCAAGATGAGTGTACTTAATAAGATCACGAATGAAGAAGATAATGGAAGATCAGGAACAAGTCCAGAACCTACAAGGACAAGTTTCCGAATTAAGAAATCAAGTTTCAGAGCTCATGAAACTGATGAAGGAGATATCCCAAAATAAGCCTGCATCCGAACCAAATTTGCCACTACCTCCCCCACTTCCTACAACGGTTGATTCCCACCAAGCTTCAACCTCTTTTACTTTTCAACCACCCATTCCAGATCTGACATTCATTGTCAATCCGACCCTCCCAAATAATGACTTACCTTTTCCATGTTACCTGGCTATCTCAAATGCCGAGTTACACCATTCTATCCCAATCCCTCCAGTTCACCCTGTCCCTTACTTCCCAACTGGGGGAATAGCTCATGCAGTAGGAGGAGAAAGTAAAACAAGAGAGAATGAGAGGTTATCCACTCTAGAAGAGAGATTAAGAGCAATAGAGGGACTGAATATGTACGACTCAGTAGATGTATCATCGTTGAGATTGGTACCAGATGTGATGGTGCCACCAAAGTTCAAAGTTTCGGACTTCGACAAGTATACCAGAAATTCAGATCCCCGCATCCATCTAGCAACTTACATAGCCAAGATGTCTGCCCTCACTGAAGATGACAAGCTTCTGGTCCACTTCTTCCATGAGAGTCTCTCCGGGGCAGCCCTACGATGGTGCATTCAACTAGACAGGAGCACACTACGCTCATGGAAAGATTTGGCCGACGCTTTCCTGAAATAGTACAAGTTCAACTGTGACATCGCCCCCATAAGGAGAGACCTCCAAAATCTAGTGCAAAGAGAGAGGGAAAGCTTTAAGGAGTATGCCCAGAGATGGAGAGAGAAAGCAGCAGAGGTATATCCTCCGGTAACTAACAGTGAACTCTGCTCTTTGTTCATTAAGAAGTTAAAAGCTCCGTATTTCAATCTGATGATTGGAAACACCTCCAACAGCTTCTCAGACATCATCCAAGCTGGTGAACGAATCGAAGCTAACTTAAGGTTAGGACGATTGCAAGAGTTGACTGAGAATCCTGCAAAGAAGACCACCAGTTTTGATAAGAAGAAAGAAGGTGATGTGCACTCCATCACCCGACAAAACCAACCTCCATTCTCTCAGAATAATTTCCGGCCATACCCTCCTACTCAAGGCCCGGCAATAGCTAACATCCCACCCCCTTTTCCAAATTATCCTCACCCACGCCCACAATATCCACCGTAAACAACTTATAACCCCAGACCACCTGCCCAACTAGTTCCATCAAGACCACCTCCTCCCCAAAATAATCTTAGACCACAGAGAAACCCTGATCCCCCTCTCCCCCTTCCACTCAGTGAAATATACCGATACCTCCTCGGTATAAATCAGATTGTGCCTATCCCCCTAGACCTGATTCAGCCACCCTATCCTAGGTGGTATGACGCCAATGCCTGATGTGAATATCATGGCGAGGCCCTCGGGCACTCTACTGATAACTACAGAGCTCTTAGGGGAAGAGTACAAGCCCTAATAAGAAATGATTGGTTAAAGATTGAAGGGAACAGTTCTCTCCCCAATGTCACTTCAAACCCATTGCCCAATCATGGTACGGGCAATGGCGTGAACATGATAGACTCTGAAAAAAAAAGGTCAACCTTGGAGGTAGATCAACTGATTCCTTACTTCGAGGAAATTTTTGCAATGGCAGTGAGGGAAGGTTACCTCTGCCCTCAGACACCAGGGTCGAAAAATGAAACAGGATGCCCCTACCATAGAGGAGCAAATGATAATGAGCTGCATAAATGTGAGGGGTTCAAACAAGAAGTCTGGAGGATGCTGTCACTCAAAACCTTTAGATGTCAGTGGAGACCGAGGTTGGAAGGCGAAGTGAACACAGCTAGGTTTAGCCAGAATGCATCCTCCCCCAATCCTAGATTAACCTTCTCTGCTCCTAGCATGCCAACACCCACACCACCAATAACAGTCATTCAAACTCTGCCTCAACTCCTAGTCACAAACACCCACGCAGTGCCTTGGAACTACAATCTTCAAGTCTTTACTCAAGTAGCATCCAGTAGTACCTCGGCCCCGACCCTTAACTATACACATACTCAATCCATAGCCCCTCCTACACCATGTTTCACTCCTCACGAGCACTTTAGGATGACTTATGCTGGACCCTCCAACGACGCTACTCCCCAATCAAACCCAAAAACAACCAGTAACTCCTCCCCACTAGATTAAGAGATGTCAGCAGAGACCGAGGTTGGAAGGCGAAGTGAACACAGCTAGGTTTGGCCAGAATGCATCCTCCCCAATCCTAGATTAACCTTCTCTGCTCCTAACATGCCAATACCCACACCACCAGTAACAGTCATTCGAACTCTGCCTCAACTCCCAGTCACAAACACCCACGCAGTGCCTTGGAACTACAATCTTCAAGTCTTTACTCAAGTAGCATCCAGTAGTACCTCGGCCCCAACCCTTAACTATACACATACTCAATCCATAGCCCCTCCTAAACCATGTTTTGCTCCTCACGAGCACTTTAGGATGACTTATGTTGGACCCTCCAACGATGCTACTCCCCAATCAAACCCAAAAACAACTAGTAACTCCTCCCCACTAGATCAAGAGGTAGAATTTATAACTCGAAGCGGGAGATGTTACGGAAATGAGGATAGGGAAAAGAAAAAAGGGAGAGTAAAAATGGGAGAACCATAAGAAAACACAGAGGATGAGGCTATAAGAGTCAAGAAGGGAGAACTGTGACACCCCTTACCCGTGTACAGTATACCCGAGTAAGTAATGCCACACGGTGTACCGGCACACTCTAATATTCCTCAATTAATTTATATCATGCTTTTGCATATAATTTATGAAATACAATTTATTTAAACCATTTATCAAAAGTATCATTCATTTAAGGTTCCGAAAATTTTAAAGAAAATCCGGCGGAGTACCGGCTAAAAATGGAGAAAACCGTTCTTCGGAACCTGTTAAAAACACTTCCAATATTTTTATTCCATCATCTCAAACTCCAATATCCAAAATCTCAACAATATTTCTCAATAGCAAATTCTCAATAATCTTTTCATTTCACAAACATCCATTTCTCATATACAAGCGATAAATACATGCTCAAATTTTGCATTCATAGTCATAACTTTCATTATTTACATGGACATCAAAATATATTACATGAGTTCAAATACATATGAAAAAGTAAAAATTTGCTACAAAATATCAAAATGACACCTAGTGCCCTACCAATGCACTGCAGGTAGTGAGGTGACACGGACACTGTGCAGAACTGCAGGATGGACTCACCCAGTCTGTGGTCTACTGGGCTCACGATCAGGATCTCCAGTACCTACGCGTGGCAAAAGCAACGCGCTAAGCAATAATGCTTAGTGGTGCAATAATAAAATAACAAGAAATAACAGATATAAATATGTATTGCATGTACATGTTTTGTTTGTCATGTATTTGTATATCCATTCATTTATTTCTTCTACATTGCTCATTTTCATTCATTTGGTTGCCCAAGTAACCTACACTAGACGACTGGACTGGATAACGGGTAAACTGGCACTGGGTATCTAGTACCTCGGGCCGTCACACCATCGGTCGCATATGCATCACCCGGTGTGCAACAGCTACCAAGCTGTAAATAATCTCAGGCACAAGGCCAAGTCTCAATGCAAAGTCAGAATGGCTAAAAGCCATGAAATCACAGAATGGCATTTTTGCCATGTGCAGTACTGCTAACTGAACCCTATTGGCATGCCAAACTATCCAAACCAATCTTGTTAGGTATACTAGGGCATTTGAAACTTTTAAATTCTTCAATTTGTGAATTTCGAATTTTTGGTGTCACTATTCATCATTGGTCAACAAAAATGTTGACTTTTAGAATAAAAATGTGTACATTGACTTTGGCACTCCCAACATACCACATTTGGTGTTTAAAACTTGTTGGCATTAAGTGTTAATACCATTCCAAAGTGTAACTCAACACAAGCAGAATTTTCAGTTTTGGTGAGTCAACTTCACTGTTCCATTGGACACTGTTACTGTAGGAATTTGAAGAAATGTAAAACATGAAAGTTGTTCCTTATTTTGTCAAGTTGAATTTTCTTTTTTGAATCACTCCATTTGGAGTTTTGTAGCTCTAGATATGGTCCAAAGACCCAAGCTGGCCGAATGTGCATTCTGCAGAAAATTACGGATCTGATTGCATGAACAGTAACTAGAGTCACTTGGTTGGATGGGTTCTGGCCATAATTTGGGGTAGGTTCCTTCATGAAAGTTGTTTTTCTATGTCTTAACTTTTTGCTGTAAATATTTCAGGTCAATTGACCAAATCTACAGTGAGTTATGGCCAAATGAACAGTTACTGTTCATTTGGCCAATTCTGCAGAATCAGTTTGTGGTTCGGATTGGGGCCAAGTTTTGGTCCTCTTGCTTTGGTCTTTTGGGCATGGTTTCTTCAGAAAAAATGTGCCATTATAAGCCTAGTTTCATGTCCAATTGTCCAAACTTCAATTGGACTAACACAGCCCAAGTTATGGCAGTGCAAAGGGACTGAATTTTCAGTCCTATCTTTGTATCTAGGCGCTTTATACCTTGACTTTGCCATACCATTTTTCAGTTCTAATTATGGTCAACATACCTAAAATGGTCACTAATTGACCATTAAAATGTGCTCTAACAATTTCCTAAGCCAAATCAATTTTTCACTCCCCAAAACCCTAATTCAAATTCATAATTTATGCCATTTACCTTAGCTAGCTACTAAGGCATTACTCATATGTTTATAACTTCAAATATGGTTTCTAATTCACTTCAAGCTCATCAAAAACATTCCTACATATTCTTTTACTAGGGCAGCCGAAATTCAAGTGTTCATACTCATAGTATTTTTTTGTTCATTTAAACTACAAATCTTACTAAGTTCAAGTCCAAAATCATGGAAATAAAGAGTTTAATGGGTATAAGTGCACTAACCTTGAATGGGCAGAATTTTCCAAGCCCCTAAACCTCACTTTTCTTCTTCTTCTTGGCTTCCAAGAGCTTCTCCAAGTGATATGGTCAAGGTTTAATGAAAGAGGTTAGGGTTTAGTGGTGTAAGAAAGGGAGAGATTGAGCTTGATTGAAAAAAAAATCCATGGAGGTGTCTAGGGCAGTTTCGGCTGGCCTTTGGGGAGGGAAGTAGCTACTGCAATTTTTATTATTTTGGTCTTCTTTTAGTCCATTTTAATAGTTAGTCAAATGAGGGCTTAATGGTGATTGGTGGAAAATCTTGAATGACATCATAATATGTCATTATTTGCATTATTTTGTATTTTCTTTTCTTTTCTTTCACTACTCATTTCCAATTTCATTTCTAGTAATGTTTATTCATATTTTACGTTATATTAATTATTTACTCAACTGGACAAGTCAGCCAAAAATCACCTCGGAAGGCGAAATGACCAAAATGCCCTCCGTTTGGCTTAACGGGTCAAAATCGTCTGTACCGATTGAAAAATTTTTCTAGATATTTTCTTGGCATTCTAATGGCATGGGAACCTCAATTACCCTTCTCTGGAGTCCCAAAAATTATTTTATAATTTTTCCCCCGGGTCTAGGGCTCCTCGTTGCGAGAACCGCAACTTCCCTCCGGTTACCCATCGCTTGGGCACTGGCTCGTTTTGCTTGGTTGTATTTTATTTCTAAAATTTTTACTAAGTGTTTCTTATTAATATTTGAGTTAATTATGGTTCCTGACTTTAGTTTAAATATTTTTCCGGACGTTCTAGCTGTCCGGACCAACACCGGTCACCGGAACAGTAGGATGTACGGAGTGGTTACCGGGAGGGTGTTACAACTCTTCCCCTCTAATTTAAATTTTGTCCTCGAAATTTACCTGATGCAAACAGTTGAGGGAACTTTTGCCTCATCGTTTCTTCACTTTCCCAAGTTGCCTCCTCGGTGTTGTGGTGCCTCCAAAGCACTTTCACCAATGGAATCTGTTTGTTCCTCAACTCTTTCACTTCCCGAGCTAGGATCCGTAGAGGTTCTTCTTCATATGTCAAATCTGGCTGTATTTCAATTTCTTCTCTGGAGATGACATGCGAAGGATCTGAGCGGTATCTTCTGAGCATGGACACGTGGAACACATTATGGATCTTGTCCAGCTCTGGTGGTAAAGCTAGCCTATAGGCCACTGGACCCACACGTTCAATAACTTCATATGGGCCAATGAACCTAGGGCTTAACTTACCTTTCCTTCCAAACCTCAATACTTTCTTCCATGGTGACACCTTGAGGAACACCTTATCGCCAACCACATATTCTATTTCTTTTCTCTTCAGGTCGGCATAAGATTTCTGTCTGTCTGAGGCAACCTTCAGATTTGCTTTGATTAGTTTCACTTTCTCCTCAGTCTGTTTCACCAGGTCTGGCCCTACCAGCTTATCTTCGCCCAATTCAGTCCAGCACACTGGAGTTCTACATTTTCTCCCATATAGTGCTTCATATGGGGCCATTTGAATGCTAGCTTGGTAGCTATTGTTGTATGCAAATTACGCGATGGGAGGTATCTATCCCAACTTCCTCAAACTCAATGACACAACTCCTCAAAGATATCCTCAAGGACGACAAATATTTCATGTTGTTATTATCATTTCATTCTATATTTGTATCAATTTCATGGGTTTCAATTGTTTACAGATTACTCTTTACGATTGCCCATCCGTCGAGGATGGAAAGTCATCTTGAAATGGAGTTGTATACCCAAGGACTCATGTAACTTCTTCCAAAATCTCGATGTAAACCTTGGGTCTCGATCAGATATGATGGAAAGTGGAATTCCATGCAGTCTAACTATCTCACTAATATACAATTCTGCTAACCTCTCTAGTGAGTAGTCAGTCCTAACTGGCAGAAAGTGTGCTGACTTTGTCAATTTATCAACTATCACCCATGCTGCATCATGTTTCTTCTGGGTGAGAGGTAGACCACTTACAAAATCCATGGTGACCCGATCCCATTTCCATTCAGGTATGCGTATAGGCTGTAGCAAACCTGATGGAACTTGGTGTTCTGCCTTGACTTGCTGACATGTCAAGCATTTAGTCACATAGTCAGCTATGTCCTTTTTCATACCAGGCCACCAATACTGAAGCTTCAGGTCATGATACATCTTTGTACTTCCTGGGTGCATAGCATATACACTGGTTGTGTGCCTCTTTTAGAATACTGGCTTTCAATTCCCCATTATCTGGTACACACAGTCTTCCTTTGTAATACAGACACCCATCTACTTTCACCTCATAGTCAGTTGCTTTTCCCTCTGGGATTTTGCTCATAATAGCTATTAGCTTCTCATCTGCCTTTTGCCCATCTAAAATCTACTGTAGCAGGTTTGGCCTCACTTGTAACTCAGCCAAAATAGCTCCATCTCGAATCAAAGTTAGACGGGCATTCAATGATCTCAAGGCTGTCATGGAATTTCTGCTCAAAGCATCAGCAACTACATTTGCCTTCCCAGGATGGTAGTCAATTACACAATCATAGTCCTTCAAGAACTCAATCCATCGCCTCTGTCTAAGGTTGAGCTCCTTCTGGGTTGGCAAGTATTTCAGGCTTTTGTGGTCTGTATAAATGTAGCACTTTTCCCCATACAAGTAATGCCTCCATATCTTCAGTGCGAAGATAATTGCTGCAAGCTCTAGATCATGGGTAGGGTAGTTCTGTTCATGTGGCCTTAGCTGTCTGGAAGCATAGGCGATCACTTTCCCCTCTTGCATCAATACACACCCTAACCCATTATGTGAGGCATCACTATAGACCACAAAGTCCTTTCTGGACACTGGCTGTGTTAACACTGGTGCCTCTGTCAACATAGCCTTCAATTTCTCAAAACTGGTCTTACACTTGTCATTCCAGTCAAATCTGACATTTTTGTGTAACAACTTGGTCATTGGAGCAGCTATTAGGGAAAATCCCTTCACAAATCTTCTGTAATACCCAACTAGCCCCAAGAAGCTTCTGACCTCAGTTGTATTCCTGGGAGGCTTCCATTCCATCACTACTTCTATTTTCTTGGGATCCACCCTAATCCCATCAGCTGACACTATGTGTCCAAGGAATGCAATCTCATTCAGCCAAAAGTCACATTTGGACAACTTAGCATACAGCTTCTTTTCTTTCAGGGTTTGCAGAATAATCCTCAAATGCTCATCATGTTCTTCCCTGGTCTTAGAATACACCAAAATATCATCAATAAAGACCACTACGAATCGATCTAAGTATGGATGGAAGATACGGTTCATAAGGTCCATGAATGCTGCTGGTGCATTTGTTAGGCCAAAGGGCATCACTAGGAACTCATAATGCCCATATCGGGTCCTGAATGCAGTCTTTGGCACATCTGCATCCTTCACCCTCAGCTGATGATACCCTGATCTGAGATCAATCTTAGAAAATACTCCTGCTCCCTTCAACTGATCAAACAGATCATCAATTCTAGGCAAAGGATATTTGTTCTTCACAGTCACTTTATTCAACTGCCGGTAATCAATACATAGCCTCAAAGTCCCATCCTTCTTTTTCACAAACAGCACTGGAGCTCCCCATGGTGACACACTGGGGCGTATGAACCCCTTATCTAACAACTCTTGCAACTGAGTTTTCAACTCTCTCAATTCAGTGGGTGCCATCCTATAAGGAGCAATGGAAATGGGTGCTGTACCCGGCAGTGTCTCAATAGCAAATTCGACTTCCCTTTCTGGTGGCAAACCAGGCAACTCTTCAGGAAATACCTCTGGGAAGTCTCTTACTGTGGGTATGTCACTCAAGTTTGGCTTAGCCTGCCTAGTATCCACCACATGTGCTAGGTAGGCTTCACAGCCTTTTCTCATCATTCTTCTTGCAACTGTGGCTGAGATGACATTGGACAAGAAATCTGTCCTTTCCCCCACAACTGTGATCTCATTACCCTCTGAAGTTTTTAGAGAAATTCTCTTCAATTTGCAATCAACTATTGCCTGATGACGTGACAACCAGTCCATTCCCAATATCACGTCAAACTCATGGAAGGGCAACTCAATTAGGTCTGCCAATAATTCATACCCCTAAATCCTTAACGGGCAACCCTTGTATACCTTGTTCACCACTACACTGTGACCCAATGGATTAGTGACCAGAATGTCTTGGTCACTCTCCCCTACTAGTATCCCCCTTTCTACGGGTAAGTTGATGCAAATATAGGAATGAGTGGATCCTGGATCCACCAATGCATCTGCAGTGTAGTGTAGAGGAGAACGCACTCGATGACGTCAGGGCATCTTGCTCCTCCTGAGCTCTAATAGCATAAGCCCTTGCTGGTGGTCTACTGTCAGGCCTCTCTACTGGCTCAGATGCAGGCCTCTGTGATGGTCCAACAGCCTCAGACTTGCCAGATTTTCTACCTCTCTGTGGTGCAGGAGCAGGTATGTCTGCTTGTGTTGGAGCAGCTGTAGTAGTTCTACGTGGACAGTTTCTCAACTGATGCTCTGCTGACCCACACCTCAAGCAAGCACCGCCACTCTCAACACTCCTTATGCCATTTCTCGGTGTGGACACGCAGAAGATGCCGGGCTGGTCCTCGAACCCCATCCTCGGAGAGCTGCCCACCGATGGTGTGGGTGACCTCTCCTAGGGGTGAATCGTGGCCCGGCCCCGAGACCGACCTTGGCCCCGTGGCTGACCGAACTCGTGCGGGAGGACCCTTAAACTTCTTCCCAAATCCAGGAGCGGAACTAGACTGACCTGGTCCCCTCTTCTGCTGTCTATCCCTTCTGGTCTGCTCACTGATTCTTACTTTTTCCACCTTTATTGCAGCTTCCACTAACTTGGTAAATTCTGTGATTCCCAAGGCAGTGAGCTGGATCTTGATGTTATCATTTAGTCCCTCTTCAAATCTCTTGCATCTTTCAGCTTCATTAGGGACTATCTCCCTTCCATAACGGCTCAATCGGACAAATTCCTTCTCATATTCAGTCACTGACAACTGTCTCTGCCTCAAGTTAATAAACTCTCTTCTTCTCTCTTCCAGGTATACAGTACCCACATATTTCTTCTTGAATTCAGAGAGGAAGAAGTCCCAGGTTACAGCTTCTGGCTGCACTTCACTGGACACAGTGTCCCACCACTCATAAGCATCGTCTTGCAGTAAAGAGATGGCAGCTTCCAGGTTTTGCTCTGGAGTGCAGTGAAGTTGTTTTAGTACTCTGCCTGTTCTGTTCAACCAATTCTCGGCTGCAACAGAGTCATCTTCTCTCTTGCCATAGAAGTCCACAGCTCCAAACTTCCTTAGCCTTTCCAGGTGTGATTTCTGCTGTGGAGCTGGTGGTGGTGGTGGTGCTGGCATTACCCCGGCCATTTGTCTAAAGAAGTCGGCCATTTGCTGGAACATGGCCTGTGGAGGCTGAGCAGGCTCTGCTTGAGCTGGCGGAGCAGATTCTCTCATGCCCCCAGTCTCAGCTGCTGCAGGTGGAGCATGACTCTCCACTTCCTCCTCAACTGCCCTCTGAGATGAAGGGTCCATATCCTATTCAAAATAAGAAAGATAAACAGATCTGCGTTAGTGTCACCTCGACTCTTACAAATGCAATGCATGGTATGGACTCAATCTAGGACCAGAAACGCCTAAACCGTGCTCTGATACCACTAAATGTGACACCCCTTACCCGTGTACAGTATACCCGAGTAAGTAATGCCACACGGTGTACCGGCACACTCTAATATTCCTCAATTAATTTATATCATGCTTTTGCATATAATTTATGAAATACAATTTATTTAAACCATTTATCAAAAGTATCATTCATTTAAGGTTCCGAAAATTTTAAAGAAAATCCGGCGGAGTACCGGCTAAAAATGGAGAAAACCGTTCTTGAACTGTTAAAAACACTTCCAATATTTTTATTCCATCATCTCAAACTCCAATATCCAAAATCTCAACAATATTTCTCAATAGCAAATTCTCAATAATCTTTTCATTTCACAAACATCCATTTCTCATATACAAGCGATAAATACATGCTCAAATTTTGCATTCATAGTCATAACTTTCATTATTTACATGGACATCAAAATATATTACATGAGTTCAAATACATATTATAAAGGAAAAAGATGCTACAAAATATCAAAATGACAAGAAGACAGCTAGTGCCCTACCAATGCAATCGCAGTAGTGAGGTGACACGGACATTGTGCGAATCTGCAGGATGGACTCACCCAGTCTGTGGTCTACTGGGCTCACGATCAGGATCTCCAGTACCTACGCGTGGCAAAAGCAACGTGCTAAGCAATAATGCTTAGTGGTGCAATAATAAAATAACAAGAAATAACAGATATAAATATGTATTGCATGTACATGTTTTGTTTGTCATGTATTTGTATATCCATTCATTTATTTCTTCTACATTGCTCATTTTCATTCATTTGGTTGCCCAAGTAACCTACACTAGACGACTGGACTGGATAACGAGTAAACTGGCACTGGGTATCTAGTACCTCGGGCCGTCACACCATCGGTCGCATATGCATCACCCGGTGTGCAACAGAACAGCTACCAAGCTGTAAATAATCTCAGGCACAAGGCCAAGTCTCAATGCAAAGTCAGAATGGCTAAAAGCCATGAAATCACAGAATGACATTTTTGCCATGTGCAGTACTGCTAACTGAACCCTATTGGCATGCCAAACTATCCAAACCAATCTTGTTAGGTATACTAGGGCATTTGAAACTTTTAAATTCTTCAATTTGTGAATTTCGAATTTTTGGTGTCACTATTCATCATTGGTCAACAAAAATGTTGACTTTTAGAATAAAAATGTGTACATTGACTTTGGCACTCCCAACATACCACATTTGGTGTTTAAAACTTGTTGGCATTAAGTGTTAATACCATTCCAAAGTGTAACTCAACACAAGCAGAATTTTCAGTTTTGGTGAGTCAACTTCACTGTTCCATTGGACACTGTTACTGTAGGAATTTGAAGAAATGTAAAACATGAAAGTTGTTACTTATTTTGTCTAGTTGAATTTCCTTTTTTGAATCACTCCATTTGGAGTTTTGTAGCTCTAGATATGGTCCAAAGACCCAAGCTGGCCGAATGTGCATTCTGCAGAAAATTACCAGATCTACAGTGCATGAACAGTAACTAGAGTCACTTGGTTGGATGGGTTCTAGCCATAATTTGGGGTAGGTTCCTTCATGAAAGTTGTTTGTCTATGTCTTAACTTGTTTCTGTAAAAATTTCAGGTCAATTGACCAAATCTACAGTGAGTTATGGCCAAATGAACAGTTACTGTTCATTTGGCCAATTCTGCAGAATCAGTTTCAGGGTTCCGGATTGGGGCCAAGTTTTGGTCCTCTTGCTTTGGCCTTTTGGGCATGGTTTCTTCAGAAAAAATGTGCCATTATAAGCCTAGTTTCATGTCCAATTGTCCAAACTTCAATTGGACTAACACAGCCCAAGTTATGGTAGTGCAAAGGGACTGAATTTTCAGTCCCTATGCTGCTGTCCTAGGGCAGTTTATACCTTGACTTTGCCATACCATTTTTCAGTTCTAATTATGGTCAACATACCTAAAATGGTCACTAATTGACCATTAAAATGTGCTCTAACAATTTCCTAAGCCAAATCAATTTTTCACTCCCCAAAACCCTAATTCAAATTCATAATTTATGCCATTTACCTTAGCTAGCTACTAAGGCATTACTCATATGTTTATAACTTCAAATATGGTTTCTAATTCACTTCAAGCTCATCAAAAACATTCCTACATATTCTTTTACTAGGGCAGTCGAAATTCAAGTGTTCATACTCATAGTTTTTTTTTTTGTTCATTTAAACTACAAATCTTACTAAGTTCAAGTCCAAAATCATGGAAATAAAGAGTTTAATGGGTATAAGTGCACTAATGGGCAGAATTTTCCAAGCCCCTAAACCTCACTTTACTTCTTCTTCTTGGCTGCCAAGAGCTTCTCCAAGTGATATGGTCAAGGTTTAATGAAAGAGGTTAGGGTTTAGTGGTGTAAGAAAGGGAGAGATTGAGCTTGATTGAAAAAAAAATCCATGGAGGTGTCTAGGGCAGTTTCGGCTGGCCTTTGAGGAGGGAAGTAGCTGCTGCAATTTTTATTATTTTGGTCTTCTTTTAGTCCATTTTAATAGTTAGTCAAATGAGGGCTTAATGGTGATTGGTGGAAAATCTTGAATGACATCATAATATGTCATTATTTGCATTATTTTGCATTTTCTTTTCTTTTCTTTCACTACTCATTTCCAATTTCATTTCTAGTAATGTTTATTCATATTTTACGTTATATTAATTATTTACTCAACTGGACAAGTCGGCCAAAAATCACCTCGGAAGGCGAAATGACCAAAATGCCCTAGAGCATATCATTTAGTATGTATCTTGTACATAATTTTATTAATAAAAGGCATTTCCACTTTTCCGTTTACATAATATATTTATGTGTAATAGAAAAGGTCCATTGATATTTTGTTAGAAATATTATTCTTAAGTTGTTAAGAATATGAGTGACAATATTTCTAGCACAAAGTATCATAAATAGGTTCACAATCGAGGATACTTCATAATAAGGACATGACTTATCCAGAAAGATTGTATTCATGTTTGTTCCCAAGTTATTTATATGAGATATAAATAAGATGGAATGGTGAGTCTCATGCCATATAACAAACATGATAGGCACTTATACATGATAAGTAGGCCGAACCAGTGACACTTATGACTAGCACATGGAGTTTACTCTTGTCAATGTTTTGTCATAAATCATATCAGTGCATATAATCTTTAGACCTGAGATAGCACAGTTATCTTGTATATAGGTAGTTTGAGTTTGATACTGCTTTCATACTTGTACTATGTATGGGTATATGGGCATGTGTTGGCTCCTACTAGTTATATATGGAGGTAGGTGTTGATCAAGATGGAATCTGTTCCTCTAAGTAAATAGAGATAAAATCCTATGTTAATTTAATTGTTCTTGATGTTTCAAGTTCCTGGCCAGGACAGATAGATTTATTCAGAAAAGAGTTTCTGATGAGAAAAATCTTTTAATCAAGAACTGGAATTAAAAGAGAACATAATATTCATAGCAAATGGAGTTTGACATAAACCATGACTCCAGATTGAGTTGGGATTTTGTAACAGAGAGATTCTAGTGCATGGTAACATATGATTATAGGTTCATTTAAGGTAAACCTTATTACTAATTGGGTGGCCATGGCATGCTATGCTAGGTGTTAACCATGGTCTATGAGGTTCATAAAATGATTTAGAGAAATCATTTATGGTAAGAAAGAGTTCTGATGATATTAAGAGTTGATATCATGTCTCATTGCCAATTAGTGATGAGCCTAGTAAGTCACACACATACACAAGTTATCACCTATTTAAATATGATTTAATTAATTAATTAAAGAGTTTAATTGATTAATTAAATAGATTTGGTTTGCAATAAAATTGCAAAGTCCCTAGCATGACTTGAAACCAAATCTAGATTTTTGGATGTGTAGTATAAATTAAATTTATATTTAAAGTGTTTAAATATGAATTTAATTGATGAGAAATTAATTAATAGAGATTAATTAATTAATTTATATTTGATATAAATTAATTAGAAGAAGAAAATAATTATTTTGGGTTAAGAACTCAAAATTAAGACACAGGGGCATTTTGGTCATTTTGCAGTGTGACACGTGGCACCATGAGATGGTGACACATGGCATAACACATAAGTTTGCCAAATGTTTTTAATCATGTAAGATGATTAAAATCAAGATTAAATATAGGTTTGACACTTGGCACAATGTGATTGGGTCACTTAAACCTAGAGCTAATCAAAAGGTGACATGTGGCTAGGGTTTAATGTGTTAACCTAGCTATTTAAGTGTGGTTATGAAAAGAAAACATAACCAGCAGCCTCTCCTCTCATATGTCACGCCACTTTGAGCCTCTCCAGCTATTTCTCTTCATCTCTCATCAATTCAAAGAGATTAGCCATCAATCTCTTGAATTAAGAACACTAGAAATTGTTTCTAGTGTCCTGTTTGCATCTCTAATCTCTTAAAAGGCAGAACTTGAATTTCTAATTAATAGAAAAGGCTTTAGAAGCTGTTCAAGGGCTGCCATAGGTGTTCTTGGTGTGGACTCGCTAGAGGGACAACATCCGTGTCCTCAAGACGAATCTCAAAGGCGCAGACACGCCGCAAAGACATCAAGAGGTTAGTGTAATCGTTCTTGATTTAATCTAGGGTTCTAAAATTAATCTGATTAATTTTAAAATCTTAAATGGCAAATACAGATCCAAAAACATATTAAAAGATTTTTAATATGTTGTTTATCATTGAAATCAAATAGATAAAAATAAATCTTGCATGGTGCATGTGACCCTAGGTGAAAATTTTTGAATTCAATGGTATAATCTTGTGATTTTCACGCGTCCTTTCCATCAATTGGTATCAGAGCCACTATATTTGCCATTTATTTTGTTGATTATATGATTTAATTGTGTGATTTGATCATAAGATGATTGATTCATTGCTGGTTGGATTAAGAGGTGTGGCGTCACACATGGTGAAGCCACCAATGGTATGCAACAATGGTTCCATGGGTGGTTCAAGGTTTGGCTTTTAATTCTGCAATTGTTGGATGATCTAAGGCCTATTCTTTGACTAATTAAAGTGTTTAATTAGTAGTTTTAATCACACAATTAAATTATGATTCAAATCAGAATTTTAAAATTGTTTGAATGTGATTCAAATCTGAATTTTAAAAGTTGTTTGAATGTGATTCAAATCTGAATTTTTAAAGTTGTTTGAATCATATTTAAATCTGATTTTTAAAATTGATTCAATAAAATTCAGATCTGATTTTTAAAAATATTTGAATGCGATTCAAATATGATTTTTAAAAAATGTTTGAATGTGATTCAAATCTGAATTTTTGAAGTTGTTTGAATGTGATTCAAATCTGAATTTTTAAATTTGTTTGAATGAGATTCAAATCTGAATTTTTATATTTATTTGAATCATATTCAAATCTGCATTTTTAAGTTGAATATGAGATATTCAATTTAATTTAAGTATGTATGTTTTATTTAATTGTTAAATAGTGATATGCATGATGGATGATCATGGACTATAAAAGACCAATGTGATTGGATTTATTTCTTTTATGTTTCTTTGGGATTGTAAATTAATTAATTTATTTTAATTTATTTTGGGCATGTATTATTAAGTTTGTAATATTTTTGGGTTGTAATTTCATTTATTTAAGTTCTTGTAAATTCGCCTTGGTATGCCAAGGATTACTATGTAATATTGGATTGCAAGAAGTTCAAGGAGGTCAAGAGCATTGGTGGGACCAGTGGGAGGAATTCAAGATCAAGTGTTGATTATGTACTCCTTCAGCAACTCTTGTAAAATGAATGAATGAAATGCACCTAGGAATGCCCCGATTCAATTCTTGGTGGCTCAATTGAATCCCTTTAGAAAGTCCATGATCATACCATATTTATCGCTTATCCATGAATGCATGAGATGTATGGGAATGTATGCAATTATATGATATATGCATGCTAAATGGATAATGTGCAAAGTGAGACCTTAATAGTAATTAGGATGGCTATAAAATCTTCCAAACAAATGATTAAGTTGGAAATGCTATAATTAAAGTAATTATAACATAAGCCCTCCATTGGGGCAATTATTTTAAGAAATTTTAAATAGTTGCATGAGATGCAATTAATTTAAGAGATTTTCTTAAGAATAATTGTTAAGCATGAGATGTTGTAAATATGTAAATGGTTTGGTGGCCAATATTGGATGTACTGAGGACATTAAAATTATTTGCATAATTATGCTCAATGGGATCAACTTAACTAATGCAAGATAAGTCAATATTGGATGTACCGAGATTTTGAGCATTAGGGGCTAGTAAAAGGATTGAACCTCACATGAGATGTGATGGGCAAGGAGTTGCTCACTTATAGTTTATTGTAATTCCAATAATGGATGTACCGAGGATGATCAATAGAATTATAAGAATTCAATCACCCACTAGAAATCCATCCAACTAGGATTTGCTTTTCTACTTTGGAAGTGTAGGATTCGCTAAGTTAGTGGGAGGACCAATTTGATTAAAAGACCATAATCATTTTGGTTAATTACATGATACATTTACTAATTAATCTGGTTATTTTCTATAGTTAATTTTCTGATAAAAATGAGCACAAAACAACCACCACCATCCAATATCGTTGCAAGCATACTGGATCACAACAGTTGATGGACCTAATCTGTCTGATTGGCTAAGAAATTTGAAACTTGTCTGAACCTTGAACATATAGGATATGTTCTATATTCAAATGTTCTGGTCCCTTACCTCCAGAGGCCACACAAGAGGAACATGATACTTTGGACAAGTGGAAGGAGCATGATATGAGAGCTAAGTGTTACATGCTTGCTTCCATGAGTAATGAGTTACAGAAGCAACATGAGAACATGCAGAGTGCTAGTGAGATCCTCCTTCACCTACAAGAGTTGTATGGTGAGCACAGCAGAATGCTAGGTATGAGATATCTAAACAGCTTATTCCGTATGAGGATGTCCGAGGGATGAATGTTGGGGATCATGTCCACAAGATGATTCGGTGATTGAGCAGCTTGGAACATCTTGACTTCAACATGGATTTCCAACTACAAACGGATTTGATCCTTCAGTCCCTTCCTGAGTCTTTTGGGAATTTTGTGACAAATTTCCATATGACTAAACAGGAATGCACCTTAGCTGAATTACTCAACATGCTGGTTATTGCCCAAAAGAATATGCCAGGCAATAAAGAAAAAGAGGTAGCTTTGGTTGCATCTTCTTCTGCTGGAAAGTCCAACAAGAAGAAAGGCAATAAGAAAAAGAAACCTCAGATTCCTGGTCCTTCCAAGAAAATAGCTAAACAGAAAAGTAAGACTAAAGCTGATGGAGGCAAAGGAAAGTGTTTCCACTGCCAACAGGAAAGTGTTTCCATTGCGAAGAAAGTGTTTCCACTGGCCAGAGTGTAGCAATCTAAATGAAAGCAATGCCATGGTGAAAACCAACTCAAGTTCAAAATATATTTGGCACTTAAGGTTATGTCATGTTGCAGAAGATAGGATTGCAAAAACTGGAGAAAATGGGGATTCTATCCTCATTGGGCTCTGAGCCTACTCCAATTTATGAATCTTGCCTTCAGGGCAAAATGACTAGATCACCCTTTGTTGGACAAGGGCTAAGAGCTGAAAATATTTTGGAATTAATACATAGGGATGTATGTGGTCCGTTTAAAGAAATGGCTAGAGGGGGCTTTCATTATTTTATTACCTTTACTGATGATAAATCAAGGTTTGGGTATTTGTATTTGATGAAATACAAATATGAATCCTTTGAAAAGTTCAAAGAATTTAAATCTGAAGTAGAAAATCAAACAGGAAAAAATATTAAAGCTCTTCAATCAGATCGTGGGGGTGAATATTTGAGTACTGAATTTGATGAATACTTGAGAGAGCATGGCATTGTTTCTCAGCTGACTCCTCCAGGAACGCCACAGCTGAATGGTGTATCTGAAAGGAGAAATCGTACCCTATTAGATATGGTACGTAGTATGATGAGCTATACTGATATGCCAATCTCCTTTTGGGGATTTGCATTAGAATCAGCTTTATATATTCTGAATAGGATTCCATCAAAATCAGTTTCTTCCACACCTTATGAGATATGGCATGGAAGAAAACCAAGTCTTAAGAATGTTAAGATTTGGGATTGTCCAGCTTATATCAAAAAGCTGAACACTGATAAATTGGAGATCAGATCAGAAAAGGGTCGATTTGTTGGATATCCAAAAGATAGTTTTGGATATTATTTTTATTTGCCTACTTCACAAAAGGTTGTGATAAGTAGAGATGCCACATTTCTTGAACAACGCTTGTTCAAGAAGGAGGCAAAGGAAGGCAAATAGAGTTAGAATTGGAGAATTCGACCAACCAATGATCGATGGATATAGATCCATCTAGTCAACCTATACCCATTAATGAAACATCTACACTGCTCCTCGTAGAACAACCAGGTATCTCACCCACGGTGAGATATGGTTTTCTTCATGAAGAAGAACAAGAATTGTCTACTCATGAAGAAGTAGATCATGGAGATGATCCACTTACCTATGAAGAAGCTATATCAGATATAGACTCTTCAAAATGGATTGATGCTATGAAATCCGAGATTGATTACATGTATAAGAATCAAGTTTGGGATCTTGTTGACCCACCTGAAGGTATTGTACCTATAGGAAACAAATGGGTTTTCAAGAAGAAAATTGGTTCTGATGGAAAGGTAGAGACCTATAAGGCAAGGCTAGTAGAAAGGGTTTCGCCAAAGGCAAGGAATAGACTATGAGGAGACTTTCTACTTTGTTGCCATGCTTAAATCAATTAGGATTTTATTAGCAATAGTGCATACTATGATTATGAGATTTGGCGGATGGATGTCAAATGCCTTTTCTCAATTGATACATTGAACAAAACATTTTCATGGAACAACCTAGGGGATTTGAATCCCAAGATGGTTCCAAGGTATGCAAGCTAAAGCGATCCATTTATGGGTTGAAACAAGCTTCGAGGAGTTGGAAAATCCGTTTTGATGAAGCCATTAAATCCTTTGGTTTTATCAAAAATGAGGATGAGCCATGTGTATATAAGAAGGTTAGTGACAGAGCTATCACTTTCCTTGTCTTATATGTGGATGACATCTCGTTGATAGGTGATGACACAGGTATGTTGACAACTATAAAGGTATGGTTGTCAAATACATTCTCCATGAAAGACTTAGGGGAGGCAACCTATATTCTTGGGATTCGCATCTATAGAGATAGAGCGAAAAGAATAATTGGTATATCCCAAAGTCTATACTTGGAAAAGGTGTTAAAGAGGTTTAACATGCTTGATTCCAAGAGAGGATTGTTACCAGTAAGACGTGGTATCCATCTTTCTAAAGAGATGTCTCCAAAGACACCCGAAGAAAGAGATAAGATGGTCAGGATTCCATATGCTTCGGCTATTGGAAGTTTAATGTATGCAATGTTGTGTACTAGGCCTGATATCGCATATCTCGTTAGTTTGACTAGCAGGTATCAATCCAATCCAGTTTGGAACATCGATAGTCACCAAGAATATTCTTAAGTACTTGAGAAGAACTAAGGATTTATTCTTGATTTATGGAGTGGAGACTTGCAATTGGATGGTTATATCGATTCGATTTCCAATCGATATCGATGATAGAAAGTCTACCTCTGGATATGTGTTCATTTGTAATGGAGGTGCGATCGGTTGGAAGAGTTCCAAACAGAGCACGATCGCAGATTCCACTATCGAGGTCGAGTATATTGTCGCATCGATGTCGCAAAGGAAGTCGCTTTGGATAAAGAAGTTCGTGATGTAACTTACAGTAGTTCCTTCCATTGAGTCAATAGCCCATTACATTGTGACAACAATGGAGCGACATACAAAGCTAAGGAACTAAGGTCTCACCAAAATCCAAACACATAGAAAGGCAATACCACATTATAAGACATATAGTTGGGCAAAGGCGATATAGCCATGCATAAAAATAACATCAGATGAAAAATTCATCTGATCCATTCACTAAGCCTATGTCACAAGCTCGCTTAGACCGACATCTTGAGAAGATGGGTCTAAGGTATTGTAATGAATGGCTCTAGTGCTAGTGGGAGATTGTTAGTAGTATGCCCTAGAGCATATCATTTAGTATGTATCTTGTACATAATTTTATTAATAAAAGGCATTTCCACTTTTCCGTTTACATAATATATTTATGTGTAATAGAAAAGGTCCATTGATATTTTGTTAGAAATATTATTCTTAAGTTGTTAAGAATATGAGTGACAATATTTCTAGCACAAAGTATCATAAATAGGTTCACAATCGAGGATACTTCATAATAAGGACATGAATTATCCATATAGATTGTATTCATGTTTGTTACCAAGTTATTTATATGAGATATAAATAAGATGGAATGGTGAGTCTCATGCCATATAACAAACATGATAGGCACTTATACATGATAAGTAGGCCGAACAAGTGACACTTATGACAAGCACATGGAGTTTACTCTTGTCAATGTTTTGTCATAAATCATATCAGTGCATATAATCTTTAGACTGAGATAGCACAGCTTATCTTGTATATAGGTAGTTTGAGTTTGATAACGCTTTCATACTTGTACTATGTATGGGTATATGGGCATGTGTTGGCTCCTACTAGTTATATATGGAGGTAGGTGTTGATCAAGATGGAATCTGCTCTCTAAGTAAATAGAGATAAAATCCTATGTTAATTTTATTGTTCTTGTTGTTTCAATTTCATTGCGAGGACAGAGAGATTTATTCAGATAAGTGTTTCTGATGAGAAAAATCTTTTAATCAAGAACTGGAATTAAAAGAGAACATAATATTCATAGCAAATGGAGTTTGACATAAACCATGACTCCAGTTTGAGTTGGGATTTTGTAACAGAGAGATTCTAGTGCATGGTAACATATGATTATAGGTTCATTTAAGGTAAACCTTATTACTAATTGGGTGGCCATGGCATGCTATGCTAGGTGTTAACCATGGTCTATGAGGTTCATAAAATGATTTAGAGAAATCATTTATGGTAAGAAAGAGTTCTGATGATATTAAGAGTTGATATCATGTCTCATTGCCAATTAGTGATGAGCCTAGTAAGTCACACACATACACAAGTTATCACCTATTTAAATATGATTTAATTAATTAATTAAAGAGTTTAATTGATTAATTAAATAGATTTGGTTTGCAATAAAATTGCAAAGTCCCTAGCATGACTTGAAACCAAATCTAGATTATTGGATGTAGTATAAATTAAATTTATATTTAAAGTGTTTAAATATGAATTTAATTGATGAGAAATTAATTAATAGAGATTAATTAATTAATTTATATTTGATATAAATTAATTAGAAGAAGAAAATAATTATTTTGGGTTAAGAACTCAAAATTAAGACACAGGGCATTTTGGTCATTTTATACAGTGACACGTGGCACCATGAGATGGTGACACATGGCATAACACATAAGTTTGCAAATGTTTTTTTAATCTTTTAAGATGATTAAAATCAAGATTAAATATAGGTTTGACACTTGGCACAATGTGATTGGGTCACTTAAACCTCGAGCTAATCAAAAGGTGACATGTGGCTAGGGTTTAATGTGTTAACCTAGCTATTTAAGTGTGGTTATGAAAAGAAAACATAACCAGCAGCCTCTCCTCTCATATGTCACGCCACTTTGAGCCTCCAGCTATTTCTCTTCATCTCTCATCAATTCAAAGAGATTAGCCATCAATCTCTTGAATTAAGAACACTAGAAATTGTTTCTAGTGTCCTGTTTGCATCTCTAATCTCTTAAAAGGCAGAACTTGAATTTCTAATTAATAGAAAAGGCTTTAGAAGCTGTTCAAGGGCTGCCATAGGTGTTCTTGGTGTGGACAAGCTAGAGGGACAACATCCGTGTCCTCAAGACGAATCTCAAAGGCGCAGACACGCTGCAAAGACATCAAGAGGTTAGTGTAATCGTTCTTGATTTAATCTAGGGTTCTAAAATTAATCTGATTAATTTTAAAATCTTAAATGGCAAATACAGATCCAAAAACATATTAAAAGATTTTTAATATGTTGTTTATCATTGAAATCAAATAGATAAAAATAAATCTTGCATGGTGCATGTGACCCTAGGTGAAAATTTTTGAATTCAATGGTATAATCTTGTGATTTTCACGCTTCCGTTCCTTCATTCTAATGGCATGGGAACCTCAATTACCCTTCTCTGGAGTCCCAAAAATTATTTTATAATTTTTCCCCCGGGTCTAGGGCTCCTCGTTGCGAGAACCGCAACTTCCCTCTGGTTACCCATCGCTTGGGCACCGGCTCGTTTTGCTTGGTTGTATTTTATTTCTAAAATTTTTACTAAGTGTTTCTTATTAATATTTGAGTTAATTATGGTTCCTGACTTTAGTTTAAATATTTTTCCGGACGTTCTAGCTGTCCGGACCGACACCGGTCACCGGAACAGTAGGATGTACGGAGTGGTTACCGGGAGGGTGTTACAAGAACCTGCTGGACCACATGAAGAGGAAGAATTATTGCTTCAAATAATGAAGCAGAGTGAGTATGACGTCATTGAACAATTGAGAAAGACGCCTGCTCGGATTTCATTACTGTCGTTGATTCTGAGTTCGGAGGTGCATCATCAAGCTTTGCAGAAGATTCTGGATCAGGCCTTTGTGAACCCCGATATCACATCGGGCAATTTGAGAAAATAGTCGGGCAAATTCAAGCATCCAGTTTTGTCACTTTCTCGAAAGAAGAGATAGACTCGGCTGGCTTGAAGCACACTAAAGCTCTACATGTGACAATCAAATGCAAAGGGTGCATAGTTGCTAAGGTTTTAATTGACAATGGATCTGCCCTTAATGTCTTGCCCAATGCCACCTTGGCAAGACTACCTGTCGACTGATCAAATATACGCCAAAGTGCCATGGTGGTGAGAGCCTTTGATGGTACAAGGAGGGAAGTACTCGGGGACATTGATTTGCCGCTCCAAGTCAGGGCATGTACTTTTAACGTCACATTCCAAGTGATGGATATTGAGCTAGCCTACACCATGCTGCTGGGGAGACCATGGATCCATTCAACAAACGTTGTGCCTTTGACCCTGCACCAGAGAATTAAATACATCATGGGCGGCAAAATCATCACTGTAAAGGGGGAGGAAGCCATGCTAGTCAGCAAGCCACAATCAGTTCCTTACATGGAAACAACTGAAAAGTCTTTGGAAATTTCTTTCCATGCACTGGAATTACAAGAAGTTACCCTGAGGGAAGAAAGGGCTGCGGCTATAGTTGCAAAGGTGATGCTTAAGAGCGGGTACGAGATGGGCAAGGGATTGGGCGCCGTGTTGCAGGGAATTATTGAACCCATACCGGCTATTCAAAAGATCGGTCACTTTGGCTTGGGATATGAAGAAGATGCTCTCATGGATGGGCGATTCTGGATGAGAAACATGCTCCGGGATCAAAGGTTTGACCGGAAAGTCGGGAAAATGAAAGTTGTCCCAAAAATCACAAATGTTTTCACCAAACTAACCATCGAGAATCCAAAGAAAGGTTAAAAATCTCACGAAGAGCCATCCATTGATGTCATACAACTGGACTCCCTATATGAAGCCCTGATCTCACCAATTGCTGAGGGGCAAGAGCTAGATAATTGGGCAGCAGAAGACATTCCTGTGCTCAATCTTGAGTAAAGTACATTTTGTTATCAACACTTGATCATTTTGTCCATGGTGACAAGTGTAGTTCTGTAAATGGACCCTTTTTTTATGATAAATGAATTAATGAATTAATAGCGCGCTTTGCATCCAATTCTCTTTTCCTTAAAATCCATTCTTTTAGTATATTCCACTCTCATTTCTTCAGGACCATTGACCCACTCACACCTAATTGTTCAATTGACTCAGAAGTTCCTTGTGTTAATTTTGAAACTCCCATCCCATAACTGCCATTACTTCAAGTAATTCTGGAAAAGAACCTATAGAAGAATGGGGTGAAAAAGATGAACCTTCCCTAGTACCTTATGGGGATGAAATGCACACCATAAATCTAGGGACTGATGAAATAAAAAAGGAACTTAAAGTAGTAAATAATGGGGAATTTCAGGGTATGGTCAGCTTGCTCAAGGAATTCATCGATGTGTTCTCATGGAGCTATGATGATATGCCTAGATTGGATCCTCAAATAGTAACTCATAAGATCCCTTTGATCCCTAGGACGGTTCCAGTAAAATAGAAGTTAAGGAGAATGAACCCCGACACATTGCTCAAGGTTAGGAATGAAATTAAAAGGCAGTATGATGCTGGATTCCTGGAAGTGGTTAAATACCCTTAATGGATAGCCAACGTTGTCCCGGTAATGAAGAAGGACGAAAGAGTCAGGGTATGTGTTCATTATAGAGATCTCAACAAGGCGAGCTTGAAGGATGATTTCCCTCTCCCTCATATAGATGTGCTAGTAGACAACACTGTGAGATTGGGTAGATGTTCGTGCATTGACGGGGCATTCGGGTACAACCAAATCCCCATGGATGAAGAGGATAAAGATAAGACTACTTTTATCACTTAGTGGGGGGTATTCTATTATAGGGTCATGCCATTTGGGTTAAAGAATGCTGGGGCTACTTATCAACGCACCATGGTCACATTATTCCATGACATGATGCACAAGGACATAGTGGTGTATGTGGATGATATGATCATCAAATCCAGAAAGGGAGAAAGTCATGTACAAGTGTTGAGAAAAGTATTCGAAAGGCTCAAGAAGTATCAGCTAAAATTGAATCCAGCCAAGTGTGTGTTTGGGGCTAGATCTGGGAAGCTATTGGGATTCATAGTGAGTGAGAAGGGAATAGAAGTGGATCCAGAAAAAGTTCGAGCCATTCAAGAAATGCCATCCCCAAAAATAGAAAGGGAGGTGCGCAGTTTCTTGGGAAAGCTGAACTACATCTCGAGATTCATTTCCAACCTCACTGCTAAAGCTGAACCCATCTTTAAGCTACTCAGAAAGAACAACACTACTCGATGGGATCTAATTTGTCAAGAGGCGTTCGAGAAAATTAAACAGTACCTGTTAAACCCGCCAATATTGGTCCCTCCAGTGGCAGGAAGGCCATTGATTCTGTACATGGCAGTTCAACAGAGTTTGATGGGGTGTGTTCTAGGACAGCACAATGACACAGGGCGAAAGAAAAGGGCCATTTATTATTTGAGTAAGAAATTCAATGATTGCGAGTCAAGGTACTCATTCCTAGAGAAAACTTGCTACGCATTGGCCTGGACGGCAAATTGGCTCAAACACTACATGTTGAATCATAAGACATGGCTCATCTCCCGAATGGATCCCATCAAGTATGTATTTGAAAGCCCGTTCGTGCCAGGGAGGATAGCAAAATTGCAGGTCATACTCTCTCAATATGACATTGTCTTTATGACCAAGAAGGGAGTAAAAGGGAGCATAATTGCTGATCTCCTAGCAAAAAACCCAATCCAAGATTATGAAGTCTTGGATTTCGAATTCCCCGATGAGCATGTTAATAAAGTCGGCAGTGAGGATAAGGAACAGACTGATGTATGGGAAATGTCTTTTGACAGAGCAGTCAATTTATCTGGTAATGGGATTGGAGCTGTGTTGGTATCCCCTGACGGAAAACACTTCCCGATAGCTATCAAGCTAAGATTTGACTACACCGACAACGTCGCGGAATACGAAGCCTGTGTGATGGGTTTACAGGCTACCATTGAAATGAAGGTCAAAAAGTTAAAGGTGTATGGAGATTCGGCCTTGATCATTTATCAAGTCAAGGGAGATGGTAAACCAAGGACTCGAAGTTGATCCCATATCAGAAGTACCTACTGGAATTGATCAAGAAATTTGAGGAGATTTCCTTCACTCACCTCAATCGCGACAAGAATCAGTTTGCGGATGTATTGGCCACTCTGGCTGTCATGGCTCAGATGGAAGAGGGACAGATAACATAGATATTGCAAATCAAAGCAAGGAGTGAGCCAGCTTATTGCTTCGTGGTCGAGGAAGAAAACAATGGTAAACCCTGGTATCATGACATCCAGGTCTACATCAAAACCAGAGAATACCCTCCAGGGGCAAGCAGAAATGAAAGGAGGATGATCAGGAGATTAGCTTTGGGATACTTCCCCAGCGGTGAAATTCTGTACAAAAGGAGCTCCAATGGCGAATTGTTGAGATGCGTAGATGCAAGAGAAGTGAGGAGGATCCTTTTCGAGACTCATGAGGGGAATTGCGCAACCCACGCTAATGGGCATATGATGGCCAAGCAAATCATGAGACAGGGATACTTCTAGACTACTATAGAGAAAGACCGCATCGAGTACTTTCGAAACTGTCATAAATGTCAAATCTATGCAGATCCGATAAACGTTCTGCCTCATCAATTGTTTAATCTTGTCTCACCTTGGCCTTTCGCTATGTGGGGCATCGACATAATTGGTCCCATTAACCCTAAGGCATCCAACGGGCACAGGTTCATCTTGGTGGTTATTGATTACTTTTCCAAATGGGTTGAGGTGACATTATATGCCCATATCACACAGAATACGTTCCTCAAATTTCTCAAGAATAATATCATCTGTCGACATGGCCTCCCCAGCGAAATTATCACTGACAATGCCAAGAATTTGAACGGTCCAAAGATCCAGAGTTTATGCGACCAGTATAAAATCCCACATCTCAATTCTTCGCCATACCGTCCATAAATGAACGGAGCAGTGGAGGCGGCTAATAAGAACCTCAAGAGAATAATCAGGAAGATGACCATTACCTATAAAGATTGGCATGATATGCTTCCCTTCGCCCTTCATGCTTATAGGACCTCTGTGAGAACATCAACTAGGGCAACTCCATACTCATTAGTTTACAGAATGGAGGCTGTTTTGCCTATTGAAGTGGAAATTCCTTCCCTAAGGATACTAAAAGAATCAGGAATGAATGAGTTGGAATGGATTCAATCAAGGTTGGACCAATTGAATTTGCTGGATGAGAAAAGACTAGCAGCAGCGTGTCATGGGCAATTGTACCAAAGAAGGATGGCTAGGGCATTTGACAAAGGCGTTCACCCGCGCGAATTTCAACCGGGAGATCTAGTTTTGAAAAAGATTATTCCAAATCAAAATGATGTCCAGGGTAAATGGTCGCCAACTTATGAGGGACCCTATGTAGTCAAAAAGGCATTTTCTGGTGGTGCACCAATCTTGACCCATATGGACGGTGAAGAATTCCCAAGACCCATAAATGCAGATACTATCAAAAGGTATTATGCCTAAAAAATAATAATAATAATAAATAAAAAACATAGGAGTGAAAACCCGAAAGGGCGCTCTTAGAAAAATGAGGAAAAGAGGGCGAAAACCTGCAAGGGCGCTTTCTGCAAAATGAGTGAAGGGTGAAAACCCGAAAAGGCATCCTGAAAAAGCAAAAAAAATAAATAAATAAATAAATAAAATCTAGGGGTGAAAACCCGAAAGGGAGCTCCTAGAGCTAGAAAATAGAGAAATAAGGGAGGGAGCACAAGACCAGGAAAGGAAATAAGTCGCCAACAGCACGAACGTTCGTCAAAAGGTTACTTGAAATAATGGTAGTTAAGTGAGTTCGAAATCAGCTACAAGAAATTTGTGAGATTTATCCTTGTATCATTTTCCTTTGAAACTGTACCTTTGTTCTCAAACCATAATAAAGTCGTTCTTTCACTCTAATTTATTTTTCTTATATACTTACACTCTAATTTATCTTTCTTATATACCCACACTCTAATTTTATCTTTCTTCTCCACCTTTATTTATGCGCTATTAATTTATTAAAACTTTTTCATAAGATTAGGATTTGAATATTGATAACCTCATGTACTTTGCTATGAGATTTGCAGGAAATGATCGATGGCCAAAAAAAAAAAAAACTAGGGGTGAAAACCTGAAAAAGGCGCTCCTAGTAAAATATGCAGATGAGAAAACCCACAAGGGCACTTTTTGCAAATAAGAAAGGAGTGGAAACCAAAAAGGGCATCCTGGGAAGTGAGTAAGGGAAGGAAAAGTTGTAGGTCAAGTCTTGGGACTCGTCCTCCATTAATCGTTTATCTTCGGAATCTTGTTAAGTATGCTTCAACGCGGAAGAACTTCTTGTGTCAGGTTAGCCTTGCTTTGTCAGCATTTTAATTTCCAGCATTTAAATTTCTAGTTATCAACCTCTGGTTCCTTGATCCAAGTTGATTTTAGTTTCTTGCACTTAAATTTCCTGTCATCAACCTCTGGTTCCTTGATCCAAGTTGATTTTAATTTTCAGTATTTTTAATTTCCAGTTATCAACCTCTGGTTCCTTGATCCAAGTTGATTTTAATTCCAGCATTTTAATTTCCAGTTATCAACCTCTGGTTTTTTAATCCAAGTTGATTTTAATTCCAGCATTTTAATTTCCAATTATCAACCTCTGGTTCCTTGACCAAGTTGATTTTAATTCCAGCATTTTAATTTCTAATTATCAACCTCTGGTTCCTTAATCCAAGTTGATTTTAATTCCAGCATTTTAATTTCCAGTTATCAACCTCTGGTTCCTTGATCCAAGTTGATTTTAATTTTCAGCGTTTTTAATTTCCAGTTATCAACCTCTGGTTCCTTGATCCAAGTTGATTTTAATTCCAGCATTTAAATTTTCTGTTATCAACCTCTGGTTCCTTGATCCAAGTTGATTTTAATTCCAGCATTTTAATTTTCAGTTATCAACCTCTGGTTCCTTGATCCAAGTTGATTTTAATTCCAGCATTTTAATTTCCTGTCATCAACCTCTGGTTTCTTTGATCCAAGTTGATTTTTCCAGCATTTTAATTTCCTGTCATCAACCTCTGGTTTCATTTATCCAAGTTGATTCTAATTTCTAGCATTTTAATTTCCTGGCATCAACCTTTGGTTCCTTGATCCAAGTTGATTTCCAAGTTAATTTTAATTCCTAACGTTTTAATTTTCCATACCCTAATCGCCCAAAATATGGGTCCGAATCTTTACATAATTCCTACACGAGAGAATTTCATTCCCTTAAATAGAAATCATGTAAAGAGGGGCAGCTGTCGACACCATATTTTGGCCAACCACCGAAGTCAAGGGACTTTGAAATCGACTTTATCATCCGCTCTCAGCCGATGTCTTTCGATCATAAATGACTTTTCCGAACTCACCGATCGCTCGACCATGGAATAAACTGATCCTATGCTTAGTTAATGGTTTTTCTGGTCTCTTATCAGAAGGGTTCTAATCAATAAGGGGTCCTCAAACCATCCAGTCTTGCTTCCGATCTCTTTTTACAAATATTGTGAAACTTTATTTGGCTAATGTCATGATCGAGCTTCTCACTTGAATGCCCTAGGTATTCTTTAAAATGAAGTTAAGATTTCTGCTCGATCTAATGACGATCCCAATCTTTAGAATTCAAATCAATGTCGAATCTTTCCAATTCAAATGTTTTAAACTCTTACCCGATTTTTGGTCGTGGGTTAGTCTGATCTCAAGCTTACGTGTAATTTTTTTCTGATCTCTTATACATAGGTTAATGGTTGCTTTTAAGACAATTAAGTACTCATACAATTTGGACACTTTCCGATCTCATCAAAAAAACTAAACAAAAGAGGACTTCATTTCATTTCAAAGAAAATTTACAAATCATTCGGCTGGAGGGTCTCCCCCAGCCTGCTCTCTAGATACATCATCATTCCTCTCATTCTCTCTCTCTCTCTCGGGCTCCTCTTTGCTCCCCTCTTCATCTTTAGGAGCAAGATCTACCATCCAGGAGAAGTCATCCCCAGGATAACACCTTTCGAGCTCGGCCAGTAGATCACCATATGCATTCACATAGGCACCAGCTTCCCTCATCACAGCCTCTTCTTCTTTCACTCTGATCTCTTCGGTAAGGCAAGTGACATTGATAGTTCGGAGGGCCCAAGCTTCTTCTAGTTCGCGCTCCAGTTCGGTTAACCTGTCCTCATAGGAATTCATCTGACCCTCAATCTCAGTGATATAGTCCTGGGCGGATGAAAGTTGGGCTTGGGTAGAAGCAGCGTCCTGGATCGCCTTCTGAATTTTTTGCCTCAGAAGATGGGCCTTTTCCCTGATTATGTGTTGATTCACCAAGCTCTCTATGCTCAAACTCATCATTTGAGTAAGAAGATCATCAATACTATCGAGGGTCAGCCTATTCCGGTCATCCTGGAGGCATATGGTGGCACCCAAAACCTTGGCTAGACTAGGGTTCCCCCAAATTGAACGGTTCTTCTCGAGAGAGTGAATAAGGACCTGGGCACCACAGAAAAGGGTCCTCACAGTAGGTCGAGAAGGGCCTCCCTCAGAGGAAATAGGCAGAGGTGGTGGTTCTTCCTACCAAGGAGGGGAAGGAGCGATCTCCACCTCTGGGATCGGCTATTCCGAAGGACGGGACGAAGAGTCGGGCGCTTCTGCTGAGTCCCGCCTTGGCGTTTAGGACATCACAGCAATCTTCATTTCCCGAACTTTCTGGGCGATCTCTCTTTTACTCTTACGACCCTCCTTCATGCTTTCACCTCTAGCCATACTTGCATAAAAAAAAAAGTTAGCGAGTTCACTTAATTCAGGAGGTTAAAGACTCAGGTTATACCGATCCTGCATTCGAGGTCAGAGAGTTGCAGCTCGTAATCGTCATTGGCTATCACCCACATAAGCCACCACTTCAATTCGGCCATTACGGCATATAGGCAAGAATACTTATGGGTGGGCGCCTGCTCCTTCAATTCCTTTACCATGGCGTCCTCATCTCTATTCAAAGTGATCTTTTTTGGAGCCAAAGGGACTAGGTATTGCCAGCTGCGTGGGAAACCTTTGAAGCTATTCGGGATCATGTTCCTCAATATAAAGAACCGGTTCTTCTAGTTCTTCAGCATGAGATGTGAATAGAAGGCAGGCTAGCAGCTCTCTGACCCTCGGCGCCGCTCATTTTCAGGGAAAACAAAAGAAATTAACCAAGAAGAGAATCAAAATCCTTACCGGAATGTGATCGATGCTGAAAAACTTGAGAAAACGAGAGAAAACGCTGGGATTGCTAAGAGAGGTTCTAAAAATGACATAAGGAAATGACCGACTCACTTCACCCCTATTTATACCCATCTGGGCATTAAATGATCGCGAAGTCCCAAGCGACGCATCAGTTAGCGAAATCGGGTTGCTTCCTTGACACGTCACAAGAAGGTTCTAGAAACATATAAAAAAAATCAAATAAATGAGATCGGCTAAATGGAATAAATTTTTATACTTGAGGATCAACAGATAGCAACCAAATCAGATTCACTTGTCAGAGATCGGAAAATAAATAATGCGATAATAAAACAAAAATATTTAAATAAAATTTCATTTCATTTTCAAAAGATCGGATTACATCAATTGGGCGATCTCAAAAGATCGGATTACATTATTGGGGCGATCTCAAAAGATCAAATTACATTATTGGGGTGATCTCAAAAGATAGAATTACATCATTTGGGTGATCTCTAAAGATCAGCATTACATCTTGCCTAGTAGTGGCCTATGTCAAAGCCTAGTCTTGTGGCTGAATCAAAAGATGTGTTTGATCAGAAAGCCAGCCACAAGTGATGAATAGATGTGCAGCTCAGATAGGGTGACTATGACTCTTATGATATTGAGCAGAGTCATCGCCGATGTTAACGAACAGAGTCGAGCTGCAGTCGGGATGCCCGATATGTTTGGGAGCCAAATGAATTTCAAAAGGTGGTCACTAACATTAAGATTGAAATTAGCAGTCCTCTTGCCGGAGATTAGTTCACCGATTATATCGATAGATCGATTTGAGATCGACATGATCGTCACTTTCAATCTTGATCGGTAAATTAGTCCAGTTCCCTCACTGTCATTAGATGTTGTCCTCATGGTTCTTCGATCATCGAGATCATAAATTTTCAAGCGAAGGGCGAAGAAAACAGTCGGAAAAAGATCAAAAGCAGTCACCATAATTAGAATTATTACCGGAGAAGCTAGAATTGGAGAAATGGAGAAACTGAAGGAGGAGAAGTGAAGTATGAAGGGGATTTCTCGTTGGTGTATATATATAGGGCTTAAGTATTTATTGCATGTAGAAACCAAAGCGTATGCATCGGTAACTAAAGAATTAATTGCTTTGACCAAGGCAGGTCAGATAATAAGAAAAATCTAGAATGGGAGAGATCGGGAAGCGATGGGGGACTTGATATGAGAGAGATCGGAAAAGAAGAAGGTCATAATAGAAATATCGGAAGAAATAGAGATCGAAAAGCACGAAGGGATTAAAATAACTTTCAATCAATTCTCTCCATAATTAGAGCTAAGTTAGTTAAAGCATTGCAGGCGTGATCAAATCTCCACCACATGCCTCATTTGCAGAATCGCCCACCTAGCTGATAGACACCAAAACAGTTATGGCAATCCTATACACCTCGATCTCCACCATTGATCATACTTGTAAGGACGGACACAGAGCCCTTGGATCAAAAAGCAGACGATAGGTTTGGCCCTTTTCATTCCCAGCCCTCAGATCCATATTGTAAGGCAAGACCCTGAGCCGTTGGATTAAGAGAAGAAAGGACGGATATTTTGAATGAAATCTCAACCCTCCATTTTGATTTTCTTTAATTCTCAGACATCGGATTATGTCCTTTTGAATCCAAACCCATCGTCTCCCTAGGAGAGATCCTGACCCTTCATTAAGAGCGCCCGTTCCCTATAAATACCTGCATGCAATACTGTAGAGGGGGGACAAAAAAAAGGTGGTGATGATTATAGTGGAAAGACTCTGAAATTTGATTCAGTCTTGCTACTTTGCCATTCTGAACTTTCATAGAATCGAGAAACTTTAGAAACTAGTTTTCTTAAGTATCTTCATTGAAGGAGTTCTGGACCCTAAAATTCTTTATTTTCAGTGTCTATTCATTACTCTGCAAGACCATTTTTTTTGTTCAGTTTCGTCTTCACCACCCTAATATCAGTATATTATTCTCCTAGCTTAACTTCATTCTGACCCGGTTCCCGTCGTTTCGACTCAATTCAATTCTAACCTGGTTTTCATTACTTCGAAATAAGCACTAGTCCTTCGGCTGTCAGCTTCTGTAGTAGTTGTGGATTCCGGTGTCATTCCATTCGTCTCCTTAACTTCTCACAGGTAAGTGTCTAGACTGTCATTTTGTCGAATACTCATGCTTTAATTTTCTCCGTTTTTATTCTTAAAATTTTTGTTATATTCAATCGCACTAAAATCCTAAAGTAGATTGTCTAGGCCAATAGTCATTTCCTGAGTCTTCTTTTTCTATTCATTCGTAAACTCTATTTATCTCCTCATAGTTTTCATTTCCTTTGAGCATGGATGTTCAGGTCATGGATAACATGTAGATAATCTAAAAGATATTGGTAGAAATATCCTAACATGAGAACTTCAGGCCTGAATGAATAAAAAATGATAAAAGATAAGTGTAGTAAAAGGTCGAATAAATTAGAAATAAGAATAGCAGGTCAAACAAATAAGTTATGAGGTTGGGCCACAGAACTAGCCTAGGTGATAATGTAATAGAGCGGGAGTCGAGATAGGATCAGATCCCTAACTAGTGACTAAAAGAGCTCGAACATCACTAATCAAAGAGTTCTAGTAAGGCGATCACATAAGAGATCGGCAAGAGTTCGGTCTTGCATCTACCCTCTAATTATAAGGTTCAGTGGGTTAGGAAAAGTTTTGCACGGGTTTCTTGTGCCATCGGTCACCAGAATCTTCAGTTCAAAGTTCTTATAAAATGCAATTCCAATAAACACATTAAGAGTTCGGGGGAGAGTTCTTACCCGAACTCAATCTAATTTTTGACGTAACACATTAAGAGTTCGGAGGAAAGTCCTCACCCGACCTCGGCCTAATTTTTTTAAAACATCATATATTAAAGAGATCGAGAGAGAGTTCTTACCCGATTCTCAGCCAAAATCTTAAAAAAATATATGTGGAGATCGGAGGAGAGTTCTTATCCGAGATCCTTCACTTAAACTTTAAACAGAATACTTTAAGAGATCGGGGGAGAGTTCTTACCCGATTCTCAGCCAAAAATCTTAAAATATGTAGAGATCGGAGGAGAGTTCTTATCCAAAATCTCATTTAAATCTTAAAGAAAATCCATTAGGAGACCGGGGAGAGTTCTTACCCGATTCTCAGCCAAAATCTTAAAAATGTGGAGGTCGGAGGAGAGTTATTATCCAAGATCCTTCACCCAAAACTTTGAATAGAATGTTTTACGAGATCGGGAGAGGGTTCTTACCTGATTCTCAGCTAAAATTTTAATAAAACATACGGAGATCGGAGGAGAGTTCTTATCCGAAATCTCCCACTTAAATTAATACATCAAGGGATCGGGAGAGAGTCCTTACCCGAATTCTCTTAACTAAAACCTAAATTAAAACACCACAACTTCAATACATAAAGTAACCCTTAGACAAAATCTGCTATCCGACACTTACTCACTAAGGGTTATCTCATGTACTTATGTCCTTGAGCAGCCCTGAATAGTGAAATATCAAATGTTCCTTTTTCCTTTATGAAGGAATAACATCGTCACTCCACCCCCCAAATTACCAATTTCAATTTATAAAGAGCATAATATTAAATCTACTTAACCTCGTTGAGGGACGAGGTGGGGTGCCTAACACCTTCCCCATCCGTATACGGACCCCGAACTTAGAATCTTTGTTTTTTCGAAGTGGTTTCTCCTTAAATTATCTTCATAAATGGTTTTCTTTAATTTCCCTCAAAATTAAAGTGGCGACTCCTCATCTTTCCCACTTCGGTGAGTGCTTGTCCAGGTGATCGCAAAAACCCTTACGACAATTAGCTAGCTAGCCCTTCCCTCATTTATAACAGTTAGTGAGGCTGATTTGTTTTGCCGTGGTGTACAACACGGTATTGATCATGAAATTTTATGTCATGGTCTAAACTGTGTTATTGTTAGCAACACTTATACATTGTGAATTATGAATTGTGAATGTGATTTCTATAAATGATTCTATGGTTTAGAAATATTGTGATATTTTCATGGTTATGTAACTTGTGGTTGGTTAAAATTTGATAAATTATGATTTATATTAAGTTTTAAATTTTTAAGTTGTGTACAACTGAGTGACATACTCAACAATAGTTTTGTATGCTGTCGCAGGTAAAGAGAAAGGAAAGCTATTGAGTGAGCTTATTGGGAGCATAACTGGAGTAGTTCTTTTGAGGTTCTTATTGTGTATATACTAGGTATACCCTTTGTAAACTGTTTTTGATGTATTTTGTAGCTATATGTATGGTTGTACGGACATTGAATAGTTGTATAAAAAGCATTACATTGCTATAACATTTTGAGATTATAAATAATTGTAATATTATTTTGAGACTTATGTAAATGTAACTTTTGTAATATTAAGTTTCTTATCTTTAAGGAGTGAAAAATTTTAAAATTTAATGTTTACTTGAAATGTAAATGAATTATTATTATGCTTGTGAAATGGATTGAAGGTAAATCTTTTACTTGATTTATATTATGATTTCAACAGGTTATAAATTTTGGGTTTTGCTAAAATTTTAACCATTACCATGCAGTTTTTCTACAAAATAAAAAAATAAAATAAAATGCTATAATCCGTTTAAAATTCTTTGCATTATATTTAATGAGTTATCGATAGGCGTAGTTCGGTAATTCATTAGGTATACTACGGGATCATGTGACAATTATTGTCACTATTATTATAAATTAACTCTTAGGTGTTATTTTACTTTATTTTATTTAAATAATATTTTAAAGATAATGCTTTATTTTAGTGTTGAATTACTAACCAGTATTATTAAACCCGGTCCGGAGGTTGACCCGGTGAAAAGATCGGATGAATGGGTTAGTGGTTCAATCAGTGGATCATTAGTTTTTATCAGTGAGTCATTAAAAATTAATTAAATTTATAATTAGTTAAAATTAATTAAATATAGCACCTATTAATATAAATAAATATAATTAATTAAATTTTAATTATTCAAAATAAAACTTTAACGTTTATTAAGTTATTTTTAATAAATTTTACTAGTGTTTTTAAATTTTACACAAAAATATTCAAGTAATATAATGCATAAAAATTTCTATAAATGTATAATTTTTTTAATGTTTATGAAATATTAAGTATATATTAAAAAATAAATATATTAAAATAAAAATGATAAAAGGTTCAGTTATGCCCTCATACTTTTACTTTAAGACCAAATAAATCCAAAATGAAGTTTTAGCTCTTAAAAACCCACAAGTTTGTATTTAAGGCCAAATAAATACAATTTTTGAGGAAAAATTAAAATATTATTCTTCTTATTTTTTAATAATAAAATATTAATTTTTAAATTTTTAAAATTTTACAAATTATTTAAAATTTTAGTTAAAAGTTAAAAAAAATTGAAAATTAAATGAAAAGATGGCAGATTCCATAACAACAATTTCAGAACCCAAATGAAAAAAGAAAACCCTACACTAAAACAATAAGATTCAACCCTTGCAATTCAACCATTAAGAATCCAAAAAAAAAAAAAATCCAGATCAAACAACAAACCTAGATCAAATAACAAATCTTCAACAAACCTGGCAGTCTCCATTATCTTCCAATTTGATATTTTCAACCAACAATGATTCAAAGATTATGCAAGGCTTCTATGCTTATTTATTATTGATGCCAGAAGGGGCGGCACCTGAAGGGGTGTTAAGCATGAAGACAAGGGATTAGGTGATGCTAAACATGGGGTTGCATTAGTTTTTACCTCAAAGGGAATTCAAACAGTATCAATCTCTTTGCCTTGTTCTACTTGCTTCCAATTCCATTGCCTCAAAATCTGTAATAGGACCTCTTCTTCTTACCAAGCATTAGGTGGACATGGGTCTATGATGTGTCAAGGGAAGTATTATGATGTGTTGGGTGGCAATGCTATGTATATGGGTCTGCTAGTAATGGGTGATAGAGGAGAAATTTGATGTATTGTGATGGGTGTTTAAGGTATTAGATTTGAGAGGGAACTCTATTCTTTGATAATGTGATTTCGGGGAGAAGAGAGAACAAATTTTTAGCTTGAGAAAGTTGGATTATTGGAGTTTCGTACGTGAATCTCATATTTGGGGAAATGAAGGGATCCATGCTTGAATACTAGATTGGGTAGAGTGAAGGGATTCCGCAAAGAAGAAGAAAGTTGAGTTTTGTTCCTTTTTTTTATTTTAATTAAATTGGTAAATAATTTAATTTTTATAAATAGAAAATTAATAAAATATTATGAAATTAATAATAGTTTATAAGGCTAGGACTAATTTGAACCTTATCATAAAGTTTTGGGTTTATTTGAGCTAAAACATAAAAATGGGTTTAT
The DNA here is from genome assembly GCF_030052815.1 of Hevea brasiliensis. NCBI lineage: Eukaryota > Viridiplantae > Streptophyta > Magnoliopsida > Malpighiales > Euphorbiaceae > Hevea > Hevea brasiliensis. The sequence goes on along the minus strand of NC_079493.1, from coordinate 17,815,483 downwards.
TTGGACTTCCTAACAAAGTTAAGTGCCAATTTGACCCTTTTTCCAAAACAAAAAAAATACATAGCTACCAAGTTAACTTATTGATTTTAATTTTAAAAATTTTTTTATGAAGTTTTAAGTTCAATTTTCTATACCAAAAATTAAAAGAAAAAAGAAAAGGGAGATTTTATTGAATAATTGAACCACCCGGGTCAACCAGGTCACACCAATTTATCGGTTCAACTGTTGGGTCGACTAGATCACAACGAGTCACTTCCTTGTCTGGTTCAATTATAAACTCAGACTAATTTGAGGGCTGGTTCACGGATTCAGTGGTTTAACTAGTCAGTTCTGTTTAGGTTTAATAACTATGTTATTAAAACATTAATGTGCTAATAGATAGTGGTTTAAAGAATATATATCATTATAGCGGTCAATTTTTGACACAACCAATTACACAACACGATTCAACAAGCATTTAGCATAAATATGTTCGGGCCATAAACTGGTCAACCCATTTATGACATGTTAAAATAAGGGTTTAATCTAATTGATTCGTTTAACCTAATAAGACACACAATAGCCCATTTATTTAATTGTTTTTTATAGGTTAAACCTATTTTGTTATCATTCATTTAAACATATTATGACCCTTTTTATTTATAGTTGAAATATTATTTTATTCTCAGTATCTTATAATTTGTATTTTCTTTTTATTTTTATGGGACATTTGATTTTTAAAGAAAATATAAATTCTTGATTAATATCATAATTATCTTTAAAAATAATTATGTTACTTCACATATATATATATATATATATATATATATATATATATATATATATATATATATATATATATATATTAAACAAATTACATAGTGAACTAAAAGAAAAAATGTAGTCTCAAATATTATAATTGATTTCATTATAACTAAATTTACATATGAATAAATTATATGAGGTTAATGAAATAAAACTACATAGTGATTCTAAATTTCTTTTGAATATTGTTCATTTTATTATTTTTAGAAATAAAATTAAAGGAATAAATTTAATAAAACTTTAGTTTTGATTAAAAAATAGTTTATACGAAGACACTAATAAAATATATTGTTGGCATCATAATTATTCATTTATTTTAACATAACTTTAAATTATTTTATATAATAATTTAATATGAAGAAGATTATATATAAAGTTGATGTGTAGTAAATTTGGTTATTAATTACATGAGTATATTGGATACACCTAGGTTCAAGTCCCATCCACTCGCTTGCAACCTTCTTAAATTTTTTAAGTAAACAAGTCATAAGGTTTATTAAATAGGTTATATGAGTCATATCATGTGACTTTGTTTAGCCCACCTATTTAATAAATGGGTAATTAAACAGGTTATATGGGTCATGCCATGTTTAGCTGACACATTTATTAAACGGGTTTTACAGATCTTGTCATGTGACCTGTTTAATAAATAGGTCATGTTTGGATTGAGAGTTTATGAAACAATCAATAATTGTGTTGTATTTAGGCTGAGCATAATTATGTTGTGACAAAATGAGACACAACCCATTTAGACACAATACGATAAATATTGCCATCTCTATTACTATCATTAATTAGGATATTTTATTTTTGGGGGTATTTTATTTTATTATTTTTCTCTTGCTAATCATAAAATTAAATTGAAGAATAAAAACATTGTTAAATTTGAAGATTAATAATAATATTATTATTGTGGTCAAATTAAAATTTTTATTTAAATATATTAAAGTGGTTTTGGACCCAATTGAAAAGAGAAAAAGGCTTAATTGAAAAGTTTTGAAAAGCTCAGGGGTTATATTGAAATAAAAAGAAAAAATAAATTAAAAAGCCATCATGCAGCAGCCCACCCCCACATATTCCACTTCCTTACTCCCTTCCCCGATGTTCTTCTATCTTTGGTAGTTTAGGTCTAATTACAAAGGAGACTTTGTCGAAATTTCTGTAAAACCTTAGGATTGGTTTTTGTTTCAAAGGTTATTTAATTATTTTCAATAATTTATTTGATAGAAGTCAATATGTTTGTATAGGTGATCAAGTCAGCCATATTTTTCTTCAACCAAACCAGCTGCAGTTGAGTCGACTAGTTTGTGAGTTGAATATTAATTATTTTTATAATTCCAATATTATTTTTTTTTACATGCTCATGCATTTTATAAATATATTTGCATAACTAGTTAAGTATATTATGGGCATTCTTATTGCATATTAATTGTTGTTAATTATTTGTGATCGTCGCCTTAAGGATAGTTTGGAGTTATGTGCTATATATATATGTGTGTGTGTGTGTGTGTGTGTGTGTGTGTAGACGCGACTTAAACTAGTCTCCTTGGGACCTAGTCCTGATAGATATGGTAAAGTCGAGATGAGGAGCGACTTTGAGAGGTATCCCATATTAGCCCCTGCACTTAGATTTTAAGTGAAAGTCTAGCTTGAGTTGAGGTCACTAGCGGGATTTGGATTGAGACAACTATATATGAGATCAACTCCCATAATTATATATTGATGTGATACATTGAGTGCAAGCATAGTTCCAAATTATCTTATTGTGTGAATATTAGGTGAATTGTTTGTTATATGTGTTGGATGTGCATTTCATAGTAAGATTGTACTAGTTTTAAGTAGTTATAGAAATTGTAATTATAATAAATATCTAAGTTCTCTGAGTCATACGCCCATTCCTGCTCTATATTTTTCCTCAGGTTGTATAAAGAGAGATTTTATTTCAGAGTCTAACTTATATTTTCCTTTGTATATTATTATAATGTTTAGTTTTTAATTTTATTTACTTATTTAATTATTTACATGAATTTTAGAACTCCACTGTTGACTCTAGTTCATATAAAAATATGAATTAAATTAATAATAATTAATGGTATTAAATGGGTTATGTATGATGGTTGTCAGAATTGAGTTGGGCTCCTCTAGTTGTGTATGTATTATGACTAATGGATAGAGTTGGCTCAAATTGATTTATAATATGTTATTTTGTTTATCATGTAATTTTGGACTTTTAAGTTTGGGCATATTTATGGGTTTGGGAACATTGAGACTTACTACCGACTTCTGGTGTTTTATGTTGGACTAACTCCCAGTGCTGGTTCGGCTCACGGGTTTGGGCGATGACAACTGCACTCGTTAATATAATTAAATAAGTTTAATTAACTAAATTTTATTTTTAGAATCAATATTTCAAATTTTATTAGGATATATAGATTATATGAAAATATTGAAAATATTTAAAATTTGAATATTTTTACTCCAAAAATTTATAATTATTATATAAAATAAAAAAATATATATATTTTAAAAAATAATAACTAGTGAATAACTATCTTCTTAATATTTATGAAATATTAACTATATATTAAAAATAAAAAAAACAAACGAATTATTTTATAAACCTTATTGTTTTACTACAATTAAAAATGTAATAGCCAAATAAAATTTTATTCATTGATTAAATATAAATTTAATTTTTAAATATTAAAATATCAATAACTGATATTTTTAAAAATTTTCAATTAAAAAAATAAATTAGCTGGGTCAATGTTTCATTGGATCAATAGGTAATCGATTCAACTACTAGGTCATTTAATTTTTTTCTGGTTAACTCCTTATCCTATTCAGTAAGAGAACCAACCTGATTTTTTTTCGGGTTACTGATTCACTGGGTCAGTGTAGATTTTTCAACACTGTAGATTTATATGTATAAAAGAATATTGCACTAATCTCTCAGGCTAACAAAGAAAAATGAGAGTTTTTATTGAGATAAAATGATACACTAGTCATAAGAGTCATAGCATGAACCCCTATATGGAGGACTTAACTGTCATCTTGTTCTGAGATGAGTTTAGAATTCAGGTACGAGGTGGGCAGGGGTGAGCAATCGGTCGAAATCTAATCAAACCAAAAAACCAAAAACCAAATAAAGGAAATATGGAAACTAAACTGAATTGAATATATGAATAAAACTAAATCATACTAAACCAATTTTTTAAGTTTGGTTCTCTTTGATAAATCGATTTTTGTCAACTCGCTCAATCACTCAAAATCTCATATCCTCAGTCCCTTTTTGGCATCTCAAATCCTTAATCCCTTTTTTCTATCTAACACAATTGTATATATAGAGCAATATAAGCAAAAAGAAATTACCTACAATGAAAAATACAACTAGAGCAATACAATCTCAATTACTTACCAAATAAATTTCAAATCACAAATTACTAATAAAATTAAAAATCAAAGAACACCCAAATATTGAAATCAAAAATAAAAAATATTACGAACTAACATCAACAAAATTCCCAACACCCATACCAAATTCCGAAGCATGATTGAGCAAACTCCATTGATATTAAGTCAAAGATGAGTCTCTGCGCCGCGTATGCAGGTGGGTCAGCATGCTTGTGCATGTGAGGTTTGAGGGCATTCAGATGTTGCACCTAGAAGAAGAAGAAGAAGAAGAAGGGAGCGAGGTCCATAGGGGCAAGGTTGTGAGGGAGCCAGAATGCCAAGACCAGAACTGTGCTGTTACAGTTCAAACCTCATCTATGAGGCCCAAGGTTGAGAGAAATCATATTCACCAGTTTTTTAGGAAGAAGAAGAAGAAGAAGAAGAAGAGTCATGAAGAAGAATTATTAGTTTTCAGGAAGAAGAAGAAGAATCATGAAAATAAAAAGAAGAAAAAGCAGGGAACTAGGACTAGGCATAGATTCAAGGGCAGGTAACTATGAAAGGAGTTTAAATAGGTAGGTTTTTGAAAGGGTAAAATGGTGTAGTACATTATGGAGAAAATCAGTTAGGTTTAGCTCGGTTAGTTCGATTTTTTGACTGAATTAGCTAAACCAAACAGAAAAACTAAAATTATTAAAAATCCAAAACAAAACCAAACCATTTAGATTGAAAATCAAACTAATTGAATTGAATTGGTTTGGTTCGATTCAATTTTTTGGATTAAAATGAAAAATGCACACCCCTAAAGGTAGGAAAGATGCTAAACGCCCTATTTTGCCTTGCTAAATAATTAGCCTCCACTCACAATAATTTTGTTCAATTAATCCTATGATGATGAAATTAATTAAAAGAAAGGGTAAACTATAATTAGTCCCTTAGGTTTGCTTAAACCTATAACTTAGTCTCTATAGTTTTAAAACTAAAGAATTTAGTCGCTGACATTTTAATAAACCTACAAGTTAGTTTCTACCATTAGAATTTCAGTTAAGTTACCATTAATTATAACAAAAATGAGAAAATCCCCTTAACTCTATTTTCAATCTAAAAACAATGTAGTCCTTGAGGTTTTATTTTATAGACTAGTCTCTGAGATTTGGTTAAACTTTAAACTTATTCTCTGTAGTTTTAATACCAAATAATTTAGTTATTGACATTTTAATACACTTATAAGTTAGTCCCCACCATTAGAATTTTACAACATTTAAGGATTAATTTATAAAATATATGGATGATTTCATAATTAAACAAAAAATTAAGGACCTTAAAGTAATTAATTCATATTTTAATCATTATAATTTAAATTTGAAAATCCACATTTTAAAAATATAGGGACTAAATCGTCAATAAAATAAAATATCAAGGAGTAAATTGTTTATAAAATAAAATATTAGGAACTAAATTATTTTCAAATTGAAAATAGAGTTAAGGGTAGTTTGATCATTTTTACTAGAACTAATAGTAACTTAACTAAAATTCTAATGGCAGGGACTAACTTATAGGTTTATTAAAATATCAGGGACTAAATAGCGTTTTAAAACCAAAAGGACTAAATTGTAGGTTTAAGCAAACCTCAAAAACTAACAAAGAAGTTAAAATTTGCATAAGGAACCAATATGCTATTCGGCCAACAAAGAGAGCAAGCCAAAACTTGCATAAACAATTGTAATAATAAGCACCCCCCAAGATCTAAAACGCACAGCCAAAAACTCTAGAAATCCTAAACAATCCCAATTAACTTAAAACAAACAAAATAACACAATTGAAGATAAATGGAACAAGTACATGCCAAGATTGATTTGCACCACTTGAATGAAAATAAACTAGGGTTTTGGATGGATTAATGCACGCCAATGTTTGAATAACTCCATATTTGACTTCCTTTAATGCAACATGCCCAAATTGGATCTTGAATGGTTCTTGATCAATTCATGAAAGTAGGGATGCAATTGATGTTCACACAAAGGAATATAAAAGAAAGAAAATAACTTGAAGTTTTCTTACATAAGTAGAACATTACCAAGTAAACACCAAGGATCTTGTAAGCAATTCTTTGATAAGCAAAGCACCATAAAGAAAGAAAAACTAATGGTGGTTTAGACGCTACACCAAAAGGATTGGTGATAGTCTCTCACAAGCCACTCTTTAATGTAAAGAATAAGTGTATAACCAATTAAGCAAAGCTTAAACTTTATTAATTAAAAGAAATGTAAAATGCCACACGTGAGTTCTTAGGGCTATTTATAGGGTACACAAAATAAACCAACTCCTACTAGGAAAACTAATTACGTAAAACCAACTTGAATAAGGAAAACTTAAAACATAGGTAAACTAGGAAACATAAAGTAATTAGGAAAACTAAGTAAAAGTAGGAAAGCAATCTCTTGGCAGCCAATTGGAAGCTTGGATGCCTCCTTGAAGTGATAGGGATGAGAAATCCAACTCCTTAAGCAACTTGTATTTGTAGCTTATCTCTTAATTCAAGGCTAGATTTAGGAAAGGATAAAATAAATTCTCCACCTTGGACAAGGAGATAGAACACAACCAATTTGGTCCCAAAAGCATGCCACACACCATCTATGATGATATCTCACGTATTGGAACCTTCTTCCCATTTTTATTAATGTTGATAATTTTGCCCTTGACCTGCTAATGGGCCCAACATATACATGGCTTGGATTTAGGCCCACATTCTCTTTATTATTACTACCATGATGCACATCATACAAGGACTAAGTTGTAGGTTTAACCAAATCTTAGAAACTAAATTGTAGTTTACCCTAAAACAAATACAATCAAAATATTATTTTTTGAATATTATGAGAGGAAAAAAATGTGTAGAAGGGTTTTCTACCTTCGTTTGTGCTTATAAAGGTCCACATGTAAAATTATTTTTTATTCTTTTTTATCTTCACTAAAATAATTTTCTAATAATCCAAGGCTCATTAGAGATGAAGAAAATGTTTCGTAATTAAAAATAATATAATAATTTGATTTTAGCCTTTAAAAATGATTTGCAACAGTAAATGGCCACTCAGTGACCCAAGAAAGCTTCCAAGATTGAGGACAGTTAAGAGGTTGGAACCTAATTGGTCATGGAACTCTCCTTTACTTTCTCTTTCTAAATTCTCCCAATTTTGTAATATTTGGCATTTTGGTCGTTTTTTCTATAATTGATGGTCAATTAGATGCATAATTGGATAAAGGGATTAAATTGTAGGTTTTGTCAATCTCAAGGTCTAAATTGTTTGATTTTGAAAATACAAGAACTAAATTATATGTTTTGCCAATTAAAAAACAAATTGTAATTTACCCAAAAGGTTTTTACAGCCTAAAGTTAAAGGTTTATTCTAACCACATTAAAAATATCATCTCAATCTAAAACCAATCTAATTATGCCTTCAACAAACAATTTTGTTAACTATTATCATTGATATGAAAATAACATTTTGATTTGAAAATGATTCACAACATATAAATTAACCTGCATTTTTTTTTATTATGACCTGATGAATAACCAGAATCAATTAGCAATATGAATTAAACCAATTTGAAGTCACTTAAAAGATAAGATCTGAATGGCCCTTAAGTCAAAATAACATGAATTTAAATGACTTAACTATAAGCCCATCAACCTGACCCATTTGCCACCGCTACTTTCCATAATAAAATGAAGAAAAACATAAGGCTAATGCAATGACATCGTTGATATGGCAATGACAAGATTTCTTTGACTAGTAGGGGAACCAACCCTTTTATTGGTGGAAATTAATATTGTTTCTAGGCTAAGATGAACCGGAAAAAATCCAGGTAAATTCATACAAGTTAGCCATTTAGTTAACATCTCGTGCCTTTCAATTTGATTTGCCCTTTACCTTTTGCTCAACAATGTCTCATGTATTTTTAAAGAGGATGCAGAATGCTTGCCTTTAGAATCATCAATGTCAGTTGTTGGGTTTATATAACACATAAATGCAGCAAAAGCAGTAAATTTTAAAAAATTTTAAATCAAAGAGTGTAACGGCCTATCCCACTAGTGATATTGTCTGCTCTGGGCCAAAGTCCTCACGGTTTTAAAACGCATCACTAGGGGTTACGAACCCCCAACTTATAAACCCAGCATCTCTCCTGTGTTTTGCTGATGTGGGATTTGCCTAGGGTGTTACAATCCACCCCCCTTATGGGACTCAGCGTCCTCGTTGAGGTTTGCCCCACCATCATCCAAGGTTGCACGCGGAGCGGCTCTGATAGCACAAATGTAACAGCTCGGCCCACCAGTGATATTGTCCGCTCTGGGCCGAAGCCCTCACGGTTTTAAAATGCATCACTAGGGGTTACAAACCACCAACTTATAAACCCAGCATCTCTCCCGTGTTTTGCCGATGTGGGATTTGCCTAGGGTGTTACAAAGAGAATGATCGATTTTAAGAAACTTATGGGGTGAGGAAGAGAGAAAGCAAAGGTTTAGAACACTTTTAGCAACTTGCTAAACCAAGATACCTAATTCTCTCTAGCCAGGTTACTGTAAACCACCAATTGTCTAGTTGTCCAGCCTCTAACAATATCCACATAGACTTGGGTGAAGAAATCTCCAAGAGCTTCTTAACGAGAGGAGCAAGAGAGAGTGAGAGTGCTAGCTTTCTTTAGAGATGGTGGAGAAGAAGGAGTAGCAGGAACTTTCTTTGGCTTCTCTAATAAGCTTATCTAGATATTTTTTTTTCTCTCTTACTAACACCCTTATACATGTGTCAAGTCTTAGTACTTACTAATTGAACACACTATATTAACTAATCATTATATTAACTAATTACAAATTGTCCCATATAAGAAATAAATACCACATATCTATTTCCTTAGGTATTAGTATTTTCAATTAAGTCCAACTTAATTACCCATTTTAATTCTTCATTCATAATCTATTTGTGTTTGACCCATTAGGTTCCTAATACATTAGGAACAAACATAATAATAATATTAATCACATTAGTTTTATTATCAATTCACAATTGATTCAATTACATTGTAAATCACTAATAAGGAAAGGACTTGAAGACATCTGGTTAAAATTTCTACATGTGGTGTTTTTGTTAATAGCGTTAAGGAGTCTTTGTTTCATGTGGTTAGAGATTCTCACTTGGCTAGGGAGAGGATTATTTATCTTAGGAAGGAATGGGTTAGACTAATGTAGGGGCATGAGTTAATTAAAAATTTGGTGCTATGGAATATTAAAGTGAAAAACTAATTATTAATAGGGTGGAATTGCAGGTGGTGTGTGCGGTCACATGTTGGTTCATTTGGTATAGGAGGAATACATTGTTATTTAGTGGAACAAATGAAGGGCCAACTATTTAGTAATAGTAATTCTATTGTATTACAAAAGTGTCTGTGAGGCTATCATGAAGGAAAAGATTATTGTTATGCCTGATGTTCAACAGGAGAGGGTTTGGGTTCAGTGGTTGTTGCCTAAGAGTCCTTATTTTAAGATAAATGTTAATACTTCTTGTGTGGGTGAGGAGAAGCTGGCGTTTGGTGGAGGTATCATGAGGAATGGAAATGGGGACTAGTGTGGAGTTGTTATTGCTAACTTTGGTAGAATATCGCCAATTGGGGTAGAGTTATGGGCTATCAAAGCTGGGTTGCAATTGGCAAGGCGGTAAGGGATTTCACATCTATTGATTGAATGTGATAGCAAGTAAGCTGTTTCAATGGTTATGGAAAGTGAGGCCCCTATTGGTAGCCTGAGATCTTTAGTAAATGCCATTTGAAGTCTTTGCGGGAATGGATTAGAAGTTCAATTTAAGCATGTTTTTTGGAAGGCCAATCAATGTGCAGATGATTTAGCTAGCTATGTTGTGAATTGTGAGCTTGGTGTTCATTCAATGTAGGACCCTTAGCCAGAGCTAATGGATTGGTTGCTGCATGATAAAAGGGGCATAGCTTATGTTTGTATAATATAGTTGCTGGATTTTGTTTTCTTTGTTCTTTCTTTTTTTCACACACACACACACACACACACAAACACACACACATATCATTGACATATAGTATTGTGTAATGACCACTAAAATATAAGAAATTGTCAAGGTGGTTTGATAAACCATTCAATGATCAGTCTATTAATGTATTTATTATCCCTTCATTAAGATGTTTTGATTTATACATTGTTACATGGAATGTGTCTGCATGCATGTAAATGATATTTGTCCTTCTAATATGATTGATTAGTTAAATAAGATTTTCAATCTTATTCTACCTTACGCAAGGATTTAACTATCCACATTGGACAAGAACAATTAAAACATTATCCCTAATTAACTAGGGTGATAAATCCTATATTGACAACTAAATATGTGACACCTCTCACCCGTCTACAGTGTAGCCAAGCAACGCATGTCACATTCGGTGCTGGAGCACCCTATCTTATCTTGTCTTATACCGTATTAATTTAAATTCTATTTGTTTATATTATTCCATGTGTGGGAAATTTTTTTTTATCATATTTTATTTTTATGGAGAACCAGATAGAGTCTTCTTTGTTTTATTAGTGCATGGCGGGTTCCACCATTCACCTGTTAAAAATAATTTCATATCATATATTATACTATCCATCTCATTCTTTCTATATGCCATGTCATATCATCTCATTATTTATAAAATTTTCAATAAAGTAAATTTCATTTCATTCATATAAAATTTACATACAATAATATACAATTTATAAATAATCCAAAAATTTAATTGCATATCTCAAAATGATTTACAACATTTACTTATGTGCAATGATCAAAATGCAACATCTAATATATACATGAGCCCTACCAAAATAACTGATGAGGTGACACCAACACTCTAGCAAAATCTGATCAATCCTCTATCGGTGCTCTACTGCTACTGTTGCTGCTGGTGGTAGTCTCCTGTACCTACGCAAGGAAACAATCTATCGCGCTAAGCATTTCTGCTTAGTGGTGCAATAATTGAAATAAAAATAACTTATAATTGAAATAATTATTCCATATAAATTTCGTAAATTTTTGAATGAATTACATAGTTCCGGAACTTTGGGAGCAAATAATTTATTGGGATCTTTTTATTCATATATTTCATATTCAATCTTTTTAAATCCATAATAGTGATCTCTTCATGTGCTTATTTAAATTTAAAGTGTATTACTCATATCTGTGTCCAAGTAACCTATGACTATACTAGTTAGAAATCCGTATGTCTATATGTCTATCAAGTATACAATGGTCATGTCAGGCACTAGGCTAGTGGGCAGGCATAAAGCCAGTAATAATAATAGGCACTATGGCCAACGGGCAGGCATAAAGCCAATAAAACAACCATCTCAGACATATGTTGTCTGTCAATGATCATTTATATGGGCAGTACTGTAATCTATAGTTCCTAATTGGTATCCCAATCGATCTATGCTATATAAACAAGTGTAGGTATACTTTGGGCAAAGTAGAATTATTAAGTATTTATAGTTTCACTAATTCATGTTATATACTAGTGGTGTTTCATAGCATTTTCATGTCACTTGTAATGGGAAACATAAGTCCCACATGCATATTCATGTTATTTTTATGTTTATCAAATTACTTTAGTTTATTCCATATCATGTGCCAAGTTATTTTATGAACCTTTCTCAAGGTCTAGATTTGGTATCTTAAATTCATCTAGTAGATTGGTTAAGATGTGGCCAATGTTTGGCCACACTTCCTTCATGAAAGTTGTTCCTCTATGTCTTGTCTTTGTTTTTCTTTTTGAATCATGTCATTTGGAGTTTTAAAACTCAAGTTATAGTTAAATAACCAAAACTGGTTCGTTAACTCATTCTAGTTCCAAAACAAGGCAAATTTTGGAGTCAAATTCTATCTAATTATTTGGACATGTTACAGCCACTTTTAGGCCTAATGTTCTCCATAGGAGTTGTTACCCTATGTCTTAGGATCACTCAAATTTAAGATTTACAATTTTTCAAGTTATGTAGAATTAATTATGGCAAACTAACTAGCCTAGATTCAGGTGCCCTGTGCCTTCAGGATTCCAGGTTTAGGTCAGTATCTTTGTCTCCTATTTTAGGGTTCTTACACTCAAAATCTGAGGAAGGCTCCTAAATCAAAGTTGGAGCCCTATCTCTTAGGTTTCCAGAACATTTGGGCTTATCCCATTTGGAGTTTTCTACTAAAATTTATAGTATAAAAACTATTCTGGAGTCAAGTGGTTATTTGGTTCATTTCAGGTTTTGGTATGCTGAATTTTCCTAGCTAATTGGCCTAGTTCCATTAGGTTCTGGGTTTGGCCAAAATACTAAAGTTATAGTTCTAGGTCTTGTAGAGATTTTGGCTTTAGTTCACTACATTTTCAGTTTTGTGGACCAAGTTATGGCATTTTTTCTAAAACTGGTCGAATAGGTTCAGGTCTAGAATTTCGGGTCAGTTTTGTTCTAGACAGAATTGGTAACCTAAATTGTGCTAGCAATTTGGTTGGGTTAGAGGCAGAATTGGGTTTTGTGTTCTTCATGAAAAATGTGCTGCTATGTCCAACCATTCCAATGGTTTAAGAATCAGGTCATTCTGACCTTCCCAGAGTAATTGTTTATTTGGTCATTTTTCAAGGGCCAGATTAGGGTTGCCCGGATTTAAGTAGTTTTTAGGCTAGGGTAGGGATAGTTTTTGGGCTTGGTCTCTCCATGAAAAATTGATCATTATGACCCTAATTTCATCTCCAATTGGACTCACACCAATTAGAGTAACACAACTCTACTTATGTCTCAATAATCACACTGGACTCATAAGTCCTAAAACCTGCATGAAATTGTAACACTCCCAATTTCAATTCCTCCCAACTCTCAAACTTCAACTGACATTCATAGCACTTCTACTAGTCAACAATTGGTCTCAACATCGTCAATTTCAAGTCATACACAAAGTTCCCAAAGTTAGGTAAAAAACACAAAGTTCCCAAAGTTAGGTCAAAACCCTAACTCAAAATCACATTCTCTTGCAAACACATGCCAATCAACTTAATTATTACATATACTCATCAATAACACTAATAAACTCATTTAATTTCATCAAAACCATCAAACCCCAACTCTTGTTGATGAGGAACCGGTTGCACCAATTCCACACCAAGGGCCAATAACTAGAGCAATGGCTAAGAAGCTTCAAGGCTTGGTGCATAAGCACATCACCAAGTCCAACCTCTTGCAAGTATTCAGTTTGGACTTGGAAGAGGGAAGCCAACCTTGCTGTACATTCCTTTGCATATTTGAGGAGCCAAGAGACTAAGTGGCATCCGTCCAAGCTGGCATACATGTGGCAGCCACCTCAGCAAATCCATCCTAGTTGGCATCCAATGTGGAGTCCGTGTGGAGTGCCTAGGTGGCAGCACAATTGGCAGCCCATCTCCACCAACTTTTTGAAGATGCTTTTGTCCATTTTGCAAAGATTGAAAGCCATAACTTTGTCCAAGAGCTCTAGCCATACTTCAACTATTTATAGGAAAAGCAAAGTTACTACTTTCAACTTCAAGACAAAACTTCTCTTTTCAGATTGTCTCTCATTTGTAGGCTGCCAAATCTAACCTTCCTATTAATGTTTGAACTTTGTATCTATTTTTAGGTGAGATTGGTGTATTAACCAAGACTTGCACATGTCCCATGGTTGTTGAAATGTCTTGGCAGAATACACCAACCCATATTTCTGCCTTCTTTTGTTTCATTTAGAAAAAAAGAATTCATATGGTAATCTTTTGAGCAAAATTGCTGGAGCTTTGCTTCAAAGTTCTTCTTAGAACTCTCTCTATTTTCTTAGCAAATTCTTGCCTTGATTTGTTAAGTTTTATTATATGTTCAAGGTTATTCATCAGCATAGGTGAATTGGTCTTGTTCTTGGCTGTCTTTCTTGGGAATTATATTTTCAGTTCTCCATCTTCAAGGTGAAGGGTTGAAGGTTCAAGGGAGTTTCTTGGCTTGTTTTGAAGACAGTCCTTTGGTCTTTCTTCTTAGTGGAATCAGCTACAAAGGGTAGAAACCGTATCACTTTTCATGGCTACTAAATTCTAGGGTTCCATATACAAATGGTATTTCTTTTTAAATTCATGCAATTTTGACTTAGTTTGACATCCTTATACTAGTTAAAGAAAAAAAGGGGGGTGTATAGTGCACTAACCTTAGTTGTGTCCAACTTGGACTTGCTAAACTTTAAATTTTTCTTCACTTCTTAGCTGCCACTATCTTCCTAAAGGTCTAAAAGCAAGTTTCAATGAAGGGAGGTATGGAGTTTAGAGTAAAATGGCATGGGAAATCAAGTTAGAAGAGAAAACAATAATGGAAGCTTGGAGGGGTGTTTGTTCAGCCATGGAAGAACAAAAAGGAAGAAGAAGACTAAATAGGATAAGAAGGAATTAATTGAAGTTGTCTTATATATATACATATATGTCTTATATATTTTAATTACGTCATCTTATGTCATACTTACATCATAATTAATTTCCTTTTTATTTTCTTTCTTTTCCTTTCTTATTTCTTTTCTCATTTCCATAATTAATTTCATGATTTTAATTTATTTTATGTATTTTAATCTCTCATTTTAATTGACATTTAGGTCAAAATTCATCACTGAGGGTGAAATGGCCAAAATGCCCTTCATTGAACTTATTGAGTTATAATTGTCCTTACCGATTGGGTAAATTTTCTTAAATTTTCTTTGGCATTTTTATTGTCATTTAGACTTCATAATTCCTTCAATTTAATCCAAAATATTTATTTCACAGGGTTCCTTGAGGGTCTGGGGTCGGTAACTGTCTTCACAGTCACTTCCCAGTACGATCACTCATCGCCGTGACTCCGGCTCCTTTAACCGAATTGCACTTCGCTTCTTTTATTTTTCCTTTATTTTTTTCTTGGTCTTTATTTAACCATCTCATAACTCCTCACTCTAGTTTGAGTGTAGTTTCAGACATCCTGACTGTCCGAACAGATGTTAGTCATCAGAATAGTAGAATGTACGGACTACCTAAAGTGAGGGCGTTACAAAATATCTCCATACAATCATATTATATCCAATAATTGTCACATTTATTATCCTTATGTAAACTGACAAGTGAGCAGTATCAAAACATAGTAGTTACGATACAATATAACTTAGTGTCTTAAGTCAAAGAATCATTTACACAACTGTCATGCGAACCTTTTTATAGACACAGGAAAACTTTCATATGAAATCCTCGTGCAAGTTAGCTAAATGAACTCCTCACCACAAGCACTTACACATTGGTTTTAGATATCCATCATACACCAACTCAGTGAGAACTACTACTTCCTTTCATAAAGGAAAGAATACATCGTATACTAGTATCAATAGTTAGATCAATGTCTAGTCTAGATATAACATTGATTCGGAATATTTGAAACTATGCTATAATGAAGTCATAATCTCATTATAATCACATTATAATTTTCACTTCTATGCATATAAGTCCCATGACTTTATCTTTACTTAAGGTTCATTAATATTTATTAAAATTAACATGAACATTAACAATAAAATAACCTTTATTTATAACAAGATATATTTACATGAAACTAAGTGATCACACCTGCAACCAACACATTAGCTGCAATGCACATACGCTAACAATCTCCCATTTGCACTAAAGTCAATCACCCATGCATCTAATACCATAATCCTACAGGTAGTGATCGTGTCTTTGTTGGGATAATGCCTTAGTGAGAGGATCTGCATGATTCTCTTCAGTGGGTACTTTTTCTATCTTTGCATCTTTCCACTCAATAATCTCTCTAATCAAATGGAAACACCTAAGTACACATTTGGATCGTATCTTTAGGACAAATGGCATTGCTTGGTAATAGAAGACTCTAAAGTCTGTTGTGAATATTGTTTTCTCCTCATTGTTTAGGTCCATCATGATCTAGTGATATCCTGAAACTGCATCCACTAAGGAGATGAATGCATATCTAGCTGTAGCATCTACTAGTTTATTAATTGTTGGGAGCAGGTAGTGGTCCTTTAAGCATGCCTTATTCAGATTTGTGTAATCCATGCATATTCGTCATTTCCCATTCGCATTTTTTATCAAGAAGACATTGGCTACCCATGTTGGGTATTTTACTTCTTTGATTAAAATATGCATTCAATAATTTTTTAATTTCATTAGTAATTACCTCTAGGAATTCTAATGCAAAATGCCTTTTCTTTTGTTGGACTGGTTTTGCCTCTGGATCAACACTAAGCTTGTGAGTCATTATGGTTGGGTTTATTCCCATGATATCTTCCACAGACCATGCAAAAATTTCCATTCAGTCCTTAAGGGTTTGGATGACTGCATATCTCTACTACCCCCTTCCAAGCAAACTTTCTTTCTCTTGGCTAACTCCACTTCAAAGACAGGGTCAGCTGTATAACAGTCAGTCCAGTGAAAATAAAACAATAACAACAACAACAACAACAACAACAACAATAATAATAATAATAATAATATGAAGATTAAATAAATGTTTAGAAGCTTATAGAAAGGAAGAAATAAAGGAGAAGTCTTTCAAAAATTAAAAAAAAAATAGAGACAAAGGAGGGGAAAGAGAGAGAGACCAAATAAAGTTCATCTTCCTCAAGTGATTTGTCTATGCTACCTACCATAAAATTATTCCTTATCCTTCCTCATGCTCTTGCACTTAAAGAATTGTTGTATACTTCCACTGGCAAGCTATTGAAGCAAAGAAGAGAGAAGACCCATGTTGTTGTACCCTCTTTTCTTCACGTATTTCTCTTGTTCTCACCATTGTAGAAGTAACCATGCTTCCTTAGATGTTGGAACAATTACCTATGATAAAGAAGCCCTAAGGAATTTAACACTTTAGTCTAATAAAAAAGGGTATGTCTTGATTCAATTTTTCTTCTGCCACATATATATGCAGGGTGCATGTGAGTTTCTTGTTTAGTATTTCTAAAGCTTATATGATTCTTCTTGCACCTAGGGATAATGTCAACTCGTTAATTTAATAGCATCTTATGGAGCCCATGGTTAAGATAATAGAAGTAATTTAATATGTAAAGAAAAAGATTTCAAGGAAATTAATTAATTAATATTCTATTTCTTTTACTGCCACCTTATGTGGCTCAAGCTTTTACCATAAACACTTGGTCATATATATTAATAGATATTAAGCTTACTTCTACATTACTTATAACATATGAAACATAGTATTAATTAATTAATTAATTATATTAACTTGTTTAAATTAGTAAGAAACTCCTATTAATTCATATATTTGTTTATTTATCTTATATCTAATATTTTGTCACTACAAGTTTCTCTAAAAGAGTAATAGTAAAATATAACACTAGTATTTTATTAAATGTAAATTATATATATTATTTCTAATTATGTAAATGAAAATAGAGAATAATAATTTTATGTTTTATTATTGAATTAAATTAGATTTACAATTACAGCATAATAAATAGCCAAATACACTCAATATATGTACCGAATAGATAACACCTTGATGACAAGTGATTTATTTTCAGCTTAGCTTATATTTATACTGTCTTTCGGACAGCGCTTGATATACACGTAGCCTTTGAGACATATATCAGGTGGTCGCCCTTTGGGGTAGCTCTCCACACGTGTATGACCAGTATTTTTATTGCTCTTAGATTATTTTTTGTGTCATTATAGAGCTCAAGATGCCAGCATTACTCTCAAGCTGCCAGAATTTATTATTTCACCTAAGATGCTAGCATCATCTACAGAAAGCATATTGCAAGTGTATGAGGATATTACAGATTTTATGATTTTAATATATTTATTCAACAACATTTTTACATATTGAATTTTATTTTAGCTCAGTTACATGATTTAGATTAAATGATATTTATTCAGCTGATCTATTTTAACATAGCATAGTTGGTACTATTATGTACCAAAACCTTATATGTTCTCCTTAGTTATCTATTTATCCACTCACCGAGTAGTTGTACTCACCCCTTTAATTTTTAATATTTCAAATCCTTTTTACTGCTTTCAGCACTAGCAGTCTATCTTTTAGTATTGTCCTCTCTTCCACTTCACTAGCTATAGAGTATAGTAGAGGTCGGGCTAATATATTTGTTTTGTTTAGATTAGTGCACATATGTATAGGCAGCTAGAGGTTCTAGATTGTACATATTTCCTTTTATTCCTCATGGAGAGGATAATTGTATATGTGTGTATTTAAATATGTTTGATTGGCACGGAGCCATATTTTATAGATCAAATGTATTTTAACAGGTTTTACATGTTCTTTTAGCTATAAATTTAGAGAAATCTCTGTCAGTTTTCTAGGTTACATCAACCTCTATAGGTTGGGGACAAGTGTGATAGGCTGGCTCAAGTAAGATTTGACTATTGGGCTCCTCTAATAGCTCAATCTGTAAGGTTACCTGAGTCATGACCTTTGTTGATTCCTTGTAGCATGCTTGGACTAACTTTTGGCTACCTTGAGCCACTGTAATACCTACTAAGGCAAGCAAATTTGTGCATAACCATTCCATGCTAATCAAAATGCCATTATTGTTTAAAATCAGGTAATTGAGGATTGCATTATAAGATAGAGGGATGTCCACAACTATAAACTTGGTGTAGACCTCCCAATTGTATTGTTCATCACCCAGAACAATAACCAAGTTGATTGTGCCATAGACTAGAATTGCTTTGTCACCAAACTAACCATTGGGTATATCACTTTAGCTAGTTCTTACTTTTTCAATAAGAGCTTCTCAATGACCTCCTAGGTGATCAAATTAACTAAACTCCCTTTGTCGATGAGTGCTCCGTGAATAGTATACCTGTTCATCTGCACAAAAAACACTAAAGGGTCATCATGAGATTGAGTTACCTTTTGGTCCTCTAGGATAAAAAAGAGGGGATCCTCACTCAACTGGTCTTTTTCAACTGAAAGAATTGCTTAGCCATTACTGCTCTCGGCAAGCCACTTGTTGCCCTTTTTTCCAGTGCTTGGATCACCTGTAATAATGTTGATTACACCAATTAATTCATTCTCTTCTAGTTTTTTTTCTTCCCTGCCTATTAATATTCCTCCTCACCTTTTCTCTATTCGTCTATCTCAGGAGAACCTTCTTAGTTGCCCATCTTTGATGAACCTTTCTATCTCATCTTTTAGTTGTCTACACTTGTCAGCCATGTGGCCATGATCTTCATGGAACTTGTAAAATTTACTTTCATCCCTTTTACCTGTTATGTCTGGGTTTAACTTCCTAGGCCATCTGATGTCTTTGTTGCTCTTTTGGATCCACATTAGGACCCTGGACCTTGCCTCGTTGAGAGGTATATAGCTTCTGAACTTGTATTTACTCATCTTAAAGTTCCTATCTGAGCTAGTCCCTTATATCTTGACCATAGCTTCTTTTGCCCTATTTCCTATCAGTGTTCTTTCTGAATTTCTTCTCTTTTCGATGAGCTTACCACTTGTCATCCAGCCAAATGTATTTTTGGGCCCTTTCTATTAGTTGGTGGTAGTTGACTGCAAGATTCTTTATCAGTGAATCAATGAAATTCACGTATTTCATTCCCTTCTTTAGAACCTCGCATGCAGTCTGATGGTTGAGGTTCTCCACCTAAATTGCCTCAGTTTTGAATTGAGCAATATAGTCCCTGAATGACTCACCCTTCTGTTGCAAGTCTGAGGACAACTTCTTCGGTGGGATGCAGGTCATGAACTAGTTTCTAAACTTTGTGGTGAACTAGTGAAAAACACTAGATGGATCCCGAGGAGAGATGCTAGTACCTCTTATGAGCTAACCCCATCAGATTATTAGGGAACACTTGGCAAAGGATGTAGTCGTTCATGTTTTGGAGCATCATAATTGTTCTGAAGTTCGTCACATGACTCTGAGGATTAGTTGTCCCTTCATATTTGTGTTACTCGGTAGCTTGAAATTTGGTGGGAATAGCTCTGCCAAGATCACTTTTGACAGAGGCAAAGCATCCCCAAACCCAAAATTATCCTCCTCAGCTTATTTCTAGTACATTTGGACAGCTTCCACCAACTTCCAGTTCACTTTTGGATGCAAGGTTTTGTTAGACTTATCCTCCAGATCATTAGTCTTGGATGGTTCAAGCTTACTGTTATTGTTGTTTGTGCAGCAAGCTCTTTGTAGCTTCAAATACTATTGCTCGTGGTGGGACAGGTGGAAGTTCGCCTCTTGATGGAGCACTACTTCAAGGAACTAGTTCCTTTAGAATGCAATTTGAGCTTCCACCTCTCCGACATGCCGAAGCACCCATTTAACTGTGAGGCCCTAGCCTTCATTCTAATTGTCGCTTTGATCATGAGCCACATGATGAGTTTTGACCAGTCACAACTGGGATAATTCTAGTAGTGTTTGGGTTAACTACAGAGTCTGTTGGTGTGGGTGGAAAAAATGGTTGTCAATCTTGCTAGTGTTTCATGGATCTACAACCATTTGACATAGAAAATAGCAAAAAGATAAATAAATTGGAAAACTGGAAAATTGAAACCCACAATGGCACAAAAATCAATAAAGGATATGGTGAATGGTTATGGGATGTCAGCCACTATTAAAGCTTCCCACTGATAGGGCCACTGATGTTGCCGTGAGTCTCCTTTGGCCAGATTGACCATGGCGTAAGCCTGTAGTACACGAAATGGGTGAGGTCGGTGACCTATTAGCCAACCATTGTGACGCTCAAGTTAGAAATTTGTTTAAAAGAACTAAGAGAGCAATAAAATAGTATTCAATAGTGATTTTAGCAGAGTGAACGTACCTGGTGTCTGAGAGCTTTCTGATACTTATAGATTGAGGTCTTCTTAACTATTTAGAGGTGGTTTTGGAATCTTGGTTTGTTCGGTTATGGTCCTGAGATTTCCGGCGAACATGACCATTGATCAATTGAGCTATCCAGGTCACAGAGTCAAATCCAGCTGATGCTCGATTGGGCATTGCTCAGGCCTCTTCTCGAGGCATTTGAGCCAACTTATGTTTGGGCTTTACAGACCGAGCGTCCACACAACCTTTATCTTCATGACTTAATTGCCTGACTATTTTGGCCTTCTGACCTTGACCCGTTAACCCTTGACCTAACTATTAAACTGTTCGATTCATTTTTTCAGGGCCGGCTATATCAAGTTATTCCCTACACTTTAAACAAAGAGGAAGACTCATAGTATTCCTCATTAACTCAAAATATTATTATTGTTATTTTATATATAAAATACACGCGTAAAATCACCATTTTGTTATATAATTTTTTCCAACACTGCCTATTATGTTGGTGCACAACCTATCACATTATTGTATTTAGTATAATCACAATCATTAAGTTTAAAATTAAAAATTAGTATTTTAATTTTAATTATTATTTTTGAAACTTAAAATTTAAATTTTATAACAATTTTTTAAATTGAACAACGAAAATCATTAAAACAATAACTTTTAAAAAATTTAATTTGTTTTTTTTTTTAAATTCAATAATTTATTTTAAATTGAATGATATATAAAAATCATTAAAACATGAACTATAAATAATTCCTCCGTACAAAATGATGCTTCTTAATTTCTCTCCACGAGGTTAAAATTTAAAAAAAGAAAATATAGTAGTGGATCCAAGTTATTGGAAAAACAAAATATATAATTAGGGTGAATGTCAATTATTAAGCACATTGTAATCTGCCAATTTAATTTAATCCGAAATATACTGTGTGTATTTAAACAAGTTTTAAAAAAAAGTCAATTTTAATTTTATTTGGTGAACTCCTCTGTTAATTGGTTCCTCATTTTCCTTTGTAATTTAGTCTATGAAATTTAGTGAAATACCTACCCCATATGATTCCAAGATTTTAACCCATCCCATATTAAATATATCAAGGCTTAAGAATTATGTTTTTGTTTTCTTAGTGAATGGTGCAATCTATACACAAGGAAATTAGTAGAGGAGAATAATATCTATCCCATATGATTCCAATATTTGAACCCACTTATCAATTGGCTTCAGACATTTATTGCTATATAAATTGTTATTTGTTATATTAATTGTGATTATTAACACAAAAATAAATTAAAAAAAAAAGTTGCTTGCAATAATTTTCTTAACAAATAATCTCCTAAAACGTATTAGTACTTCACCAATGAGTTTTAATTTACTAATACTAGAGTCATCTCTAAATTTGTACGGTCTTAAATTTAAATATCGAAGTAAATTATATAAAATATACAAGATCCAATATTTTTATGAATAAATTAAATTGTAATTTCAAATTAATTGAGATTGGTTATGCATTTTTTTTTTTGCTATTTAATCATATTTAACATCAATTTAGAATTACTATTCATAAATATATGTAATATTTAATATATTTAAAACAAAAATTAAAGAATGGTTTTAAATTCCATTCCTAGCAGCCTCACCATGCCATCATTTAGAAAAGAGACTTTAGGTCATTTTCACATTCTTA